>NC_056742.1:11888139-12135639 GCF_019279795.1 Protopterus annectens
CTCTACCACAGAACTATGGATGAAAGACAATCATCTAGCACTCAATGCTGCTAAAACTAAACTTATGATCTTTACTCTTCTACAACCAAGACTTTCGACTCAAACATATTCTCCATTACCAGCCAAAATTCAACACCTCTTGAGCTGGTAACTGAAACCAAACTACTAGGAGTTCAAATAGATGACAGGCTCAAATTCAACTCCCACCTACTACTAAACATAAAACCCACCAAAAACTTGGCATGCTCTATCGACACAATCGGTTCCTCACCTCTACTACTAAACTTACTCTTTCTACTTCCTTTCTCCTACCCTCCCTTCTCTATGGAGCCCCTCTTCTAACAAACCTACAGTCATCACTCAAAACCAAATTGTCCTCTTGTTACAATAAAATAGCCAGATTCGCTACTAGCAACAAATCCTCAACCCATCACTGTGAATCTCTTCACAAACTAAACTGGCTTGAACTTCCTAACTACCTCTCCTACACCCAGCTCACCTATGCTCATAAACTCATTTTCCAACCTTCCCTCTGTCCCTCTCTCTCCACTACCTTTAAAATGCATCACACACAAAGGCTTCTCAGATCTAACAATCAAAACCTTATAGAAGTGCACAGACCACTCCACCCCCCAGGACAATACCTCCTATCTCACTCTCTGGCACCTATGGAACTCCCCATTCGTACCACTTCTAGCCTCCCATCCTTTAAAAAATCACTCCACTCTTATCTAACTTCCACATGGGAATGCTCCTGCTCCCATCCCTCATGACTTACACTTACTTCTTCACTATATAACTCCCTACTAATATCCAGCAATAAAAGTAAAAAAAAAAAAAAAAAAAAAAAAAAGTTTTAACTTTTGATTGAAACAATTTTTTTACCTATGTAGTCTTCATACATTTTATGTGTGTATATCAATTTAGTCTTGCTTCATATGTAACCTATGTAATCTATGTTTGTTTAATTAACCTGTGTGTAAATCTGTATGTGGAGCTTTTCTCCCCAGGACTCCATTGAAAACGGGTTCTTCTGGCCCAATGGACTATCCTGGTTAAACAACTGCAAATAAATAAATAAATAAAATAAATAATAAATAAATGTGTGTGTGTGTGTGTGTGTGTGTGTGTGTGTGTGTGTGTGTGTGTGTGTGTGTGTGTGTGTGTGTGTGTGTGTGTGTGTGTGTGTGTGTGTGTGTGTGTGTATGTGTGTGTGTGTGTGTGTGTATCCAAGTTCCTGATTACTGAGTTATCTCTTAGGGGTGTTTATCGATCCAATAGTTATGGTGGATGACTTCCTAGAAGTATACTATTACAAATTCCTTGGCATTTAGTTTTAGTCTATGGCACAGACACAAACTATTTGTCTGTGTCAGCCCATCCTGGAGAACATTTGTGTTGGTGGGGATTCTATGACTGCTTCTAATTTGAAATCCTCGGCAGATTTAGTCAGCCAGAAGCCCTTGACATTGGCCTTGACTTCAGATAAGTAAATGCCAAAAAGAAGCAGTCCCAGGACCAGTCCCTGAGAGACTCTACTTGTGACTGTCCTCTTTGTAGAGTTGGACTCCCCAGTTCTAACTTCTTGGGTGCTGTCCATGAGCCAGCTGGTTATTCATTGGGTGACATAAGGGTTTATACCTAACCTCTTGAGTTTGTCAACAATGCCCAACTGGGGCATTGTGTAAAATGCCGTGGTATGATCAAGGTAGCCAGTGTGAACCATTCTTCCCTCATCCATTGCTTTGGTGACCTTCTCAAAGACATCCACTAGGTTTACGAGACATGACCTGCCCTTGATGAAATCAAATTGGGTTGGTTCCAGTGTCTGGAGACTTCCTATGTCATTATTGATCATTTCCATGATAATTCTTTCCATGGCTTTGCATATTAGACAACTGAGACTTCCTGGCCTATCTTTAATACCTGGCTATATGTGAATCCAGTATGTGTCAGCTTGGAATGAGATGGCTGACAAACCTTCCTGCTTTTCCATGTATTGCCTGCTACTCACTCACCAAGGTTTTTGCATTTGGCTGAAGCCTTTGGAGGTCATCAACAGATAAATAAGGCAGATTGGCATGGTAGATTTGTATCCTAACATCCCTCACTTCTGGTACAAACTTCCTTTGCATGTGAAAGACAGTAGCAACTCTGCCACCTTTTAAGGTAAACCCAGATAATTGGATGGGCAGCCTGAAATGTTCTCTTGGTCTGTCTTGTCTTATCCTTCTTGAGGCTAGAGGAAACCTTTGATTTTTTTTGTCTGGGCTTATAATGGTCTGCAGACTGGGTGTCTATTACTTACCTATAAACCCACTCCACTATATCCACTAACTAACCAACTCCAACAATCAACCAACAACACTATAACCAACAACCAACTACACTATATCCAACTACAGACAGTGCACAGCTTGTTACAAACCTTCTGCCTGCCCAACACTAAGCAATCTAATCCAACCCTACCAACCAAACAGAACCCTAAGATCTGAGGACAAAAACTGCTAACAATCTCCAAACTCTCAAAAATCAGGACAGTGTCTTTACTCATACTCTGTCACCAAAATATGGAATTCTGCCCCCTAGCTATTCCCAACCTTCAAAGCTTCATTAAAGTTTTTTGTCTATCCTTCTAGCATGTCGAGGGATCAGTTGCTAGTGTCCTCTCCTGCTCAGCTGGTGAACCTGGGAATATTGAGGCAATGTTACAATTGCTTCATGTACACAGACAACCCTCTCCTCCTCCCGCAAAACACAAATACATGCGAGAGATGCAACTATACGGCCAAACTGGAGGCTGAGCTCTCTCAACATAGGACTGGCAAGACCAGTCAGGAGGAGAAGGTTACCACACACACTATAGACCCAGTCTCACATAGTACCATTACAACCTCAAATCATACACATAAACACACAAAGACATACCTGAGGCTCTGATCAAAATCTACCAAAACAGCAGAGGCTACCAAAGCAGACACCCAAACAACCACCACCTCAGAACACAACACCTGCAAAACATAGACCTCACAGTCAGAGTGTCAAACAGTCACAGCCCTTAAGGCCAAACACAATGCTAGACACACTAGTCATTGGTGACTCCATAGTCAGACACACTGACGCCCGCCACCAGACTGAGTAAGGAGAAGGTCACAGTAAGCTGTCTGTCGGGCGCTAGAATCACTTACATAACGCAAGCACTCAGGTCTCTCAACAGCAGGTACAAATATGACTCAGTCATTGTCCACGCTGGTGTAATCCTGAGACGCACTCCTTGGACTACATGAAAGAGACATTGAGGAGCTCTCTGATTATGTAGCCCAGGCAGGTATGACCCTGACCTTGAGCAGTATCCTACCTTCACCAAGAATGATGCCACAATACAGAGATAAGATGATCAGCTTTAACAATTGGCTTAAACACTGGTGTCATTCAAAGGATCCAGTATCTGTTCGCCTGGGATGACATGCTGGACAAGCCACGCTGCTTCTCAAGGGACGGCTTGCACCTGTCACCCTGGGATTCCGGATATTGGCAAAGGCTCTTGCCACCCCATAGTGCCTTTTTAGGCAAGGCTCAAATTCTAAACCTACCACCCTAGAACACAAAAAAGGAAAAAAACTAAGGGTAATGCTGCTCAATGCCAGAAGTCTAAATCTCAAAATGCACCTGAGGCCCTTCTCAGTATGGAGAACATCGATGTCTGTGCTGTGACAGAAACCTGGTTCAAGGCTCTGAGAGCACCAGCGCTATCAGGTTTTACCTCATATCATGCCCGCCCCAAAATCAGGAAAATACCAAGAAAGGAGGGGGTATCCATATTCATCAAGGACACCCACCTCAAGACTAGTGGCAACGCATGATGCATCGGAGACCATCCAGGTGCAATTAACCGTAGGCAAGACTGCTCTGCAAATTGTAGCATGTTACAGGCCACCTCACAAACTCAGGAACCTCACATGGCCTTCCTGAAAACACTAGAGGGATAAATGTATCACCAAACACCATCATACTAGGTGACTTCAATTACCCAAATATAGACTGGGAACACTACTCAAGCCCAAACACCCTAGCCCAAAAGTTCCTGAATTCATAAACTCAAATGCCATGGAACAACTAGTCACCATTCCCACAAGAGGAGATAACATACTTGATCATCATCACAGAACATGGGAGCACAATGTTCAACACCGAAGTATACCCTCACTGGTGAGATCAGATCACAACTAATCTCGCTGGAGGTCCTCATCCCACCCCCACCTGAAATAAAAAGACCACAGTAAAGAACTTCTCAAAGCTGACTTCACACTTCTAAAGACTAGTGTGGTCTCCTTTAAGGCCCCCGAGCCGCGGAAAACAGTACTCAAGCCGCTGAATCACTTACAAATGCCTTCTACCAGCACCTGCAGGACTGCATGGATAAGGCAATTCCAAGCAAAACAAAGACTCTTTGTACCAAAGGAAAGCGTCCAGTCTGGTGGACTCCAGCCATAAACAAACTCTACAACAAAAGGAGGAAGCTACTACAAGATAGAGCAAAATCCTTAAAAGGTAAGACACCCTTGATCACTATAAGTAAAAAACTAAGAGCTCTCATAAAATCATCCAAAGCAAATTTCGAGAGAAAAATAGCTAAAGACTCAAAAGACAATCATAAGGCCTTCTTTAGCTATGTTAGAAACCTAGGAGGAAACTCCCAGATATGCTCAGAACTAGTTCAAAATGATGTGAAGATTACTGATCCTACAGACATTGCCAACATACTGGCTGACAGGTTCAGTGAAACCTTCTCCCCTCCCCCAAAAAGGAGAGATATCTATACCAAACGATTGCAGCCCCCAAACATCTCCAGCCCAAGTGAGAACTGCTCTCCACCAAGCAAAAAACACAGCATCCATGGGACCTGATGGTGTCCCCGGCTGTGTGCTCCACGAACTCAATGAGGAATTAAACCCACAGCTAGGACAGCTGTTTAATCAAAGTCTTACCTCTGGATACGTACCCACGGAGTGGCGCACTGCAACTGTGGTCCCACTTCACAAAGGCGGTGCCTCCACCGACCCTGGAAATTAACGCCCCATTAGCTTGACAAGCCTTATCTGCAAAGCCATGGAGAGGATCATAATGGACCTCATAAATAAAGACATAGGGAATTTGCAGACTTTGGATCCAACCCAGTTTGGCTTTGTCAAAGGCAGATCATGCCTTTAAACTTGGTTGACTTTTTTGAAACAGTCACCAAAGCCATTGATGAGGGAAAGGCAGTCCATACAGCCTACCTCGATCTGGCTAAGGCCTTCGATACAATACCCCACTCGGGTATCATTGAAAAACTCATCAGCTTAAATGTTAACCCATACATCACAAGATGGGTTGCAAACTGGCTGAGTGACAGAACCCACAGGGTCAGAGTTGCTGGCCATGTCAGACTCAAAGCCTGTCACAAGTGGTGTCCCACAGGGCTCAGTCCTGGGCCCACTCTTGTTTGGCATCTACTTTTCAAGTACAAGCAAACACAGGAGGGTTATGGCTGACAAAGTTTGCAGATGACTGCAAACTGGGCCATAGTAGAAAACACATCTGACACAGATATCCTTCAGAAGGGTCTCACAGAAGCGGATAACTGGTGCCAGAGCCACGGCCTAAAGTTAAATGCCAAAAATGCATAGTCATACCCTTCGAAAAACAAGGTTACCCTAGCTACCAAATAGGTGGCAATCCACTGAGCACAGAAGAAGTTATCAGGACCTGGGGACCCAGGTTGATAGTAGTCTGTCATTCGACACCCATGTAGCTAAAGTAGTTAGGAAGACCTTCTACATTGCCCACCTTATCATGAAGGGATTCTCATCTAGATCAAGGGAGGTTATAGTCTCCTTTACTCATCACTCATCAGACCAATGATTGAGTACAATGCCCCATTCGAATGTATCTGACCCGACACTTGCAGCAGCTGGAGAGGCCACAAAAGTTCCTCACCAAAAGGATAAAGGGTCTCAAAAATCTATCCTATGCTGCCCGACTGAAAGAACTCCAGCTCTATTCAGTCGCTACCGCTTGCTCAGAGGTGACCTTTGCCTAACATACAAGGCCATGTCAAACCCAGATTTGATGAATATGCTTCACCTCAAAAATCTAGATCCATCAGAGCCACAAGGGCGGAGACTTAAACCTCACACGGCTATTAATAGGACGTGCTGGAGGGATAGATTCATCACCCAAAGACTCCCTATGCTGTGGAACAAAATCCCGGTACATGTGAGGCAGAGCACCTCGCTGGCCTTGTTCAAGAGAAATCTTGACCAATGGATGGGAGATCGCAGATATACCCCAGGGATTACCTCAGTGTCACTGCTCGACAGAGGCACAGCAAAATAATGGGTATAGTTCCCCATACTAAAGGGGTGGCGTAAGCCACAAAATGATGGGCTAGGCTTGTAAATGCCCTCGGGCAGATAGCCTAGTATGACCCTATGAACCTATGAACCTATGAACAATATCTAAATAGCAAATAGCTGTGCACCTGCAATGCTTCTGGCTAATCTTCACTTCTACTTCATATTCCATTCACCTGTATTGTTAAACTGATATATTATGTTTTTTGTCCTCAGTCTGAATCTTTGCAATGATACTGCAAATTATGAGTGTTATGCCTTAATTTGTTTTATATATTTCTACATTTATGTCTGCTTTTATTTTGAACTTATGTAGTGATACTGTAAGATATGAATGTTATTATGATATTGCCTGTTCATGGAGCTTTTCTTCCCGGGCCTCTGCTGAAAACGGGTTCTGTTGACACAGTCGGACTATGCTGGTAAACAAATGTCAAATAACTAAATATAATAAATAGCCTATCAAAATGCTTATTAGTGCCTCCTGTTACACTGTTGTAAGAATGGTTTTGTACACCTTTGCAAAACATCTGAAAATGTTTTGCAGACATTTGTAAACATTCTGTATATGTTGCTCTTTCAGACACAGGATTGTGTTTGAAAAGGGTCAAATCTGACCAGTTAATCCCCAGTTAACAAACTGATAGTAAATGAATATAATATATATACCTTCAAGACTTTAGTAAACTGATGAAAAGGGAATATTATCTGTTCATATAGAGGAAGTTGTTGCCACTGCACATAATTCTAGATTCTTTTCAGTGTTAGACGCTGGTCAAGTTTTCTGGCAAATTAAACTTGATGGAGCTACCTCATTGCTTTGCAGTTCAATATTACTTATTTTAGATATAAATTTCTAAGATTGTCTTTTGTAATATCATTAGCAGCAGATAAGTATCAAAGTAATAACTTAAAGTACTGATGGCCTAGGATGTATAGCTAAAACAATAGATGTTGTTCTAGCACGAAGAAATACTAAACAAGTGCATAAGCATCAATTTAATTTACATACTAGGTCGAGGCAGAAGAGCTTAAGGCTAAATAGAAGCAAAGTTATATCTGTATGGCTATTCTTAAATACCTGGGACACTTTTAATATGAGAGGGACTTAAATCAGACTCTTATAAAGTCATTGTAATAGTTAGCATACATAAACCCCAATAACAAGCAAGTTATTATGCAGTTCCCATATATGGTGCAGTTGCTCTCCAACAAACTTGTCAGATGTAAAAATCCTGTTCTAAAATCTCTTGCAGCATGATGTCTATTTTTTATCAGAAGGACTGGAGATGATTTTCTTCTAATGCTGTGAAAAGTTAAAAAAGCATATTACAGAGACTCCTACTCTTTAATTTTATGATGTTTCACAACCTATAATTCTTCATGTGGGTGCTGTCAGCAAGAGTTTGGTGCTGTCATACTACAGGATGGTAGACCGACATGATATGGACCAAGGGTTGTAAAAGAAGTACAGGCACATTGGCTGGGTTCATACACAATGAACTGTGCTGGATATATTAGTGCAAGTTGTGATAATATATAGCATACAAATGATTAAAAGGAACAGACAGGGTGGCTGTACAAGTGTCTAAAGTGTGTATGCTGCTGAGTGTATAATGATAAGGAAATGAGGAATTTCTTGCAAATGAGACACATAAATTATTCAAATACAGGAACCCAAAGTGACACATTCATTTAGAAATATATAAAAAGCATGCACTCTGTGGTAGCACATACCAGTTTTGAAATCCATGATTCATAAGTAACAACAGGATAGATGCTAGGTGCAGCAGTAGCACAGCAGCATGAGTTGAGGAGTTGCTGTCAGAGCCAATGCCTGCTGTATTGTGTGGTGTGACCTTCCACATTACTGTTGGAGGTACAGAAAGCATCTGACATGCCACTATCTCACAGATAATGGAATGTGGACCATTTCTAAGTGGACAAGGATATTATAAAGGACCTAGTCAAACTGCAGGTAGCATCACAGTGGTGGTGCATGGTATGAGTCTTCCTACGGATACAGAGATACTGTATGTATGGCCTTAAACATGCTAGCTACCGGTCCATTCCAGTGACCTATGAGGGGCACGTAAGTTATATTGCAGGCATAATCCTCACAAATCCTAATCCAGTTCCTTGATGTAATGCCACAACATGTGGTAGATCATAGCTGGTCCTGCAAGACAGCAAAGGAGACAATAAATTCCATTCAGACATGTTATGGCATAGCTTATTTCCTTGAGGTACTGGAAGACAGACATTACATGTGGGTTGCTATCTAGGCTCTGTCTGCTCCAAAAGGCCTGCAATACTGCAGTAGGAAGGTCTTCAACTCCCTGAGTTACAAATTAGTCTGTAATGCCAAGAGAATTATTTATTGTGTATCCATGCACCACCATCACAGTTCACATGATTCACACTTTTGCCATAGCTACAGTTCTTGTGATGGGACATCATATATGGTCACATGTAGATGTACACACCTACTAGACAAACAGGTTTATACACATAGATTATCATGCGATGCAATCGGAGAGCAAGCTACATGTAACATGAAATTTATTATGTGTGTTGCTGTCAAAGCTGGATATACTTTATAGCCCTGTTTGATGCCCCTCCATGCAAAATTCCTGACTATGCAATAAATGCCATATAACGTAGCCCATGCAGAAATGCAAAATATGGTGCAGGATGTATTTGGACTAATAAAGAGATGTTTCTGATGTCTAAACACCTCATGAGGGATATTGCAATACAGTCCAGTCATCTGCAAAAAGACATCTGTACTGTGTACCATGCTGCATGGTGCTGTGCAAATAACTGGAAGACCAAGTGAATATTATGATGAGGTATTCCATACTAGTGATAGCAGCAGTAGCATGAGGACAGGGTGGAGAGTCAAGAAGGAAGACTCAGCATCAGTAACACAACCAAGGCAGAGGCTGGTGTAATACACGGCAGCACTAGCAAAGATGCACTGGTGACTGTTCCACATCTATGAACCATTACACTGACAAAGCAGAATAAAATGATGCATGTGATGTCACACCCAAGCAACATAAGATTGTGCATGAACTGGCTAGGTTGGGCATCATACTTTGCCATGTCCTCACCGGTGATGGGTAGGAAGATCACAGTCATCATTCTGTTGTAAAAGTGGGGAAAAGGGACAAATGACTGTATCACTATAATATAAGGTACTGTCATTTGGAGATTAACAAGCTCACCATATACCCTGATCACATCCTCTAATGGTGGGGTTAAGCTGCCATGATATAACTGTTGGCACAGTACACTGTGTTGTCTTGTGGCATTAAGCTTGAGGCAATCCATTGCTGGAAAGGAATAGAACTACAGGACTGTGCAAGTGTACTCTAATTTAGCATCCCATATGACGAGCCTCATGAGCAGCATCACTCATTACCTTGGTGATGCTTACAGCCAGGGTTAGAAGTCTGTGTTCTAAAAGCAACAGACAAGGGGTAAACTATGAAACTGTGCATCAACAGCCTGGTGAGGCTTCCCAGGTGTTGAGCTGGAGAAGCAGTGCCTCCCCCACAACATGGAGAGCACCCATGGCCAAGGATGGCAGACTTTTTGCTCTCAAATAACACTGATGTGGTCTAACTAACAGTCTTTGTATTCAGGGATGGGACAGTCCATACCCAACAACTTCACATCTGGACATTCACTCACACAGCTGTAGCTTGCATAGCCAGACTGGATGGCAATTACAACATGTTATGGAGGCATCTATGTAGGCAATACGTACTAGCAATGACCTCAGCAACAATGTGTGCACTCTGTTTCTCTACTCCATGTCACTCAGCAGTTCATGCACATCTTGCAAGCCACTGAGTCATAGTTTTGAGGCTAGGAGCTGCCTATATCATTCACTAGTTAATGATGAGTGTCATTGTCATATCTGGGACAGATCTGATGTTGTGATGGTGTCACACCCACAGTCTTCTCTTTGTTATTATGGGTATATCACACCTTAGGGTTAGTGCATATTTCTGATGCTGTTTACACTGGGGACAGAGAAAGATATCTTCCATACACTAATGATGTTGGCCTCAGGCTATACCTCTTCAGGAACCTCTGCAATGGTCAATGCGTGTGGTCCCTCCACTCTGTAGTCCTGCAGACAGTATCAATGGTCATCAGACAGTACCACTTACATGTTGCCATGCTCAGCCACAGGAATCCCACTGATGTCAGACCCATTTCTGTGCTCTTGTGCCAGAACAACCACCAATGAACAGTTCACAAACTCATATGTTCCTGTAACCCTTGTGGTATAACTAGTGAAACACATAACAATACAGATGTGGCATATATTAATAGACACATTTTTGTTTTTAAACTCCTTTTTAAAATTCTCACTTTTAAGCAATGACATAGGTACACGTACATTAATAGAAAAGAAAAAAATATTATGCAATTACAGATCAGAGTTGCTTAGAAAACATGCACTGGTGTAGGTTACACTCTGTGAACTTTACTAACCTGCAGTTTCCGCCTGATGCTCAGTATAACCAGTGAATGCACTGAGCTAAATGTCTATTAACAATAAACACCAGAGTTTCAGTCACAAGGAATATTAAAAAAAAAATAACACTGATGGAAAGTTTTACCCAGTTATAAAAAACAGTATTTCTAATCTCAGTATATTTTCCTGACTAATCTAAAATAATTGCTGTTCCCTAGTTAAGTTACTTACATAATGGAGCAAGGCAAGATAATTTGGGTGAGTGGTCCTTGTTGTCAGAGCCAAGACAAAATGCAGAATGCTGAGAGCAATTTCCTACTAATATCTAAATATTATTTTTGAGTTGTTTACACAATGACATCACATCTGGTCATTTGACTCTGTTTCTCACACTCACCAGCACTAGAAGCTGACAGGATTTCAGCACCTACATGTTGCCGTATACACAGATACAGCTTTGTTCAGATGTGGGGCAGCTGCTGGAAGTCATAAACCATAAAACAATTTCACTCTTCCTACAGGAGCTGCAATCTATTCTCTGGCTCCCTTCAAAACTGTGGGATAACATTTTTATGGCTTAACCCATGAAGTAATTTAATTTCAGATATATTTTAAAGTTTGCTGCAGCCGGATTGTGATTAATGTCTGCTCTGCTAGTATCCTCTGTTGAAACATATACATTTAATTCAGTTACAATAATGCATGTACATTTCTTTGCTTTACAGCAGGAAGCACTGTTCATACATATTAACACAAGCAACTTTTCAAATACATTTTTAAACACAAGCATCTGTACAAATCAATTTGATACATAAATGACATATCATGCGTTACAAAAGTCCAGATAGCTATGCTGGCATAAGTTGTACATCTACTACCCACTTCTTCTGGCATGGCTGACAGTACCTGCTATCGGCACTGCATGCTTCTCAATTTATTTTGTGTGAATCTGGCCCATAGTTGTAGAATAGACACTACCCATTTTGCAGTGCTACAGTGCATTGTTTCCCTTTCTGCTTTGCAAGGTCTTCCACTGCAGTCAGTTCGTCCAACAGCTGCTTTACTAGCACCTCCTTCACTGCTGACTTCAGTCTGTCTGGTTCTCAAATGGCAATCTTCTGCTCCAACTCTCTCTTTACAATCATGCAGTGCAGAATTGAACAGAATGCAAATATTGTGCTGCTAGCCTGTGAAACATACTGCCGATGCCACCAGAGGAATCTAAGTAGTGGAAGCAGGCCTTCATCTTTCTGAATGCATGTTTACTAATGTTCTGAGTTTTCAAAAGTGTGGAGCTGTATGTTGTTCAGTCATATTCTGTGCATTTTGTATGGGTGTCATGAGCCATAGCACCAGGACAGACCTGGCCTTACAATAAGATTTCACAATAGGAACTCATTCTACACAAACAATTGGTATACGTTGGGTGTGTGCCAGATGTAATTATCATGGGAAGTGCCCGGTTGGCACTCAGACACAATGTATATGATACCCTGTGTTTTGCACACTGCCTGACAGATAGAATGGAATTGAATCCATTCTGGCTGATGTACTATTGTCCATAGCAATATGGGTACAGTCAATGGCCCGTTGAACATGAGGGAAATTATCTATTTCATAAAACACCCACATAGTGTAGCTTTTGTCCTTTACAGTCCTGGAGAGCTACATATGTACAACATGCCACAGCATCACATTTGGGAAATGATGTAGTATTCATGACGCAGATATCTGGAATACATTCACAGTGTTCCCTAATGGTCACTGGAAGGTCAAAACTACATATAACTTAGTGTCCACAGGGATCTTATCCCATGAGATTCCAAGTGAGGATGGCTGGCACATGTCTACCAGTTTCAGTATGGTGACTGGCCGCAAGACAAAAGTTTATTATGTCTCTGTTATTGAGGTGATGGTATGTTAGGTGCAGTTAGATTGTTCTGTGTCATTGAAGATGGCCGAGTGCCCCAATAAGAGACAATGGTTGCAACAACAGTCTCTAGTACATACTGGTAATTAGAGCAACCCTTTCAGCCTGCAGACATCGAACATAGTTACAAAGGTCCATGAAAATCAGGCACATTCAGCCAAAAATGTGGACAGTAATTAGGTAGTATGTCCATCCAAAATGTAGCATAAAATATGAATAGTAAATAGTGTATAACTCATATTATCAACTGGACAGTATAAAGACTGCAGACATTAATGAGCTGTACTCCAAAACTCTATCACATAAGGTCAGTTATTTCTGAGTCTGAGAAAGGGAGATGTAAGATGTTTGTCCTTTTTCTTTAAATTACTGGTGTCACTAGTATGTTGGTCACGTAGTATTGTTTTCTGTATACCAGAGAGCTTAATAAATCATGTTTGATGAATTGGGATTCAGAAAATTGTGAGAAGGGGTAAATTAAGCCTAGAAATAAGAACATAGCTCCAAAAGTGGAACTGCTGAGAGGTCTGTATCTAAGAGAGCTGCCTTATCTAGTATGGTAATGTGCTCTCACTCTGTTCAGCAAAAGACTTGGTGTATAAGCTGACCTGCATCTGAGGCTGACCAAACAGTTTTTGTGTGTTTGTTATTCACTACAGCATATTGTTTATCTTCATTTGCATTAAAAATAGGTGTTCATTAGAATAATACTGCTGCTCATTTCCATATCATTATATGGTTATTAGCATATGATGTCAACTGACAAGACTAGTTGGAAACCAGAATATCAACCATTGTGGGAGAGCAGCGATAAAGTAGATGGAGCATAAGACACAGCATTTAGTTGAAATGGTCAACTGACCAATGTTGCCTTCTTGCATAAAGGGGCTGTGTCTTTAAATTGGGCCCATCCTGAGCACTTGCAATGAAGCAATTTTTGCTTACTGCAATGCATTATTTGTTTCTGAATGCTGCCCTTTGTACATTTTTTGTGCTGAATCTCTAAAAACAGGTTCCGACCTTATCTTAAATAAAGTGTTTATCCTAAAGAATAGTTAATTAATATAAATATAACTGATGCAAGCAAACTATAACTTGTAACAACTTAACTGCAAGACCATTTCTGTGTAAGTGCATAACATTTCTGATATCCAAAGAATCAATTAAAAAACAATTTGAAAACAATAATTAGGTCGTTGTAGTCCTCACACATACTTGCTGAATAAAGCATTCAGCAAGGACATCTATTTGTTGGGGGCTAGATGTTTAGCATTCAGAATATTGTCAATGCAAGGTTGCTGACTAGTAGTGGCAGTTAGACATAGAGAAAATTGAGAGTTGAGCTCTCTATGCTGGTATGCTTGTATATATGTATATATATATATATATATATATATATATATATATATATATGTGTGTGTGTGTGTTTTAGATGTTTTGGGGATGAATAATTGCATTTTGATGAAATGGGATATGATTATTCATATCAAACTCTTTTGATATGATACTTTCAGACAATATACCAACAATACTCTATAGTTAATGCCATTATGTCAAACATTCTAGTGAATACAGAGCTCTAGGTTTGTGGAATTACATGCAGTTCATCTCTGGTATCAACATCTCCAAGTTCAACAATCAGGTAATTTTTCTTTTCCAGTTCTAACAGAGTTTTCCTTGTTTTTATTGTTTTTCAATGATTACATCAGGGCTGTCATAAATCAACAATTTACCACTCCAAAATACTTTTAAAATAGCTGGTGATGATAGGATAAATCTTGATCTTTTTTTTGCATTATTGTATTACATCCACAAAACATAAATGACAATTCTATATCACCTCTGAATAGTAATATTCCACAAATCCTGGCCTCCCTTCCACAGATAAGTTCAACTCAGTTGACTCAACTTTTGCAATAGTTGTTAATCTCCATAACAAGTTAAAAATTATATCAAAATTGGACTGGCATATGCTTCATCTCAGCTGCTCCCAAGAAATCTTTGGCAAAGTTTGTCCATTAAGCCATCATGTTTTAGACATATTTCATCATCTTTTTTTTTCTCACCTTGCAAAATACCATAGAACCTTAAATTTGTTTATAAAAGATGTTTTAAAAAAGTTCACTTTCTCGTGATTTCCAGCATTTCAACTAAATGCTGTCTTATGCTCCATCTACTTTATCGCTGCTCTCCCACAATGGTTGATATTCTGGTTTCCAACTAGTCTTGTAGGCACTCTGATTCATCAGTTTGTACCACTTCTAAATGTATGATGTATACATCAAACATTTTGGCCAGGTTCAGCAACTCAGTTCACTCAGCTTCCAATCTGCCACCTCAGCAACTTTCAGTCTTTGGACTTTTTGAAAGTTCTGCACTTGTGGAAAATGCATTGAATAAGTCTTTTTTTATTATTTGGCAGTCTTAGCTTCTCCACTCAGTGAGGAACCCAAGGGAAAAGTACAGCTGTGTAACTTCCATTTACCTGCTACAGTAGATGCTCATAGAACAAACTGCCTTTCTGGCATAAGAGTAATAGTGCCCTGCTGCCCTCCCTCAGCAGTCTTTCAAAGCTCAGAAGTCTTCCCACTGCCTGCCTGCGAGGGTGAAGAGACAGTCAACTGAAGGACCAGGACAGCACTTCACACTCACAGACAGAACCCATTCTGTTTTCTAGGGTCCAACAGGAAAAACAGAAGAAAACACAAGCTTGCAAACACCCACTGTTCTAAACCAAAAAGCACACATGCACACAACAAAAAAGGTTCCTGACAAAAACACAACAGCAGCTCCAACAACAAACAATATACACCCAACAAAAGGAGGATGGTGGGAGAGTACTGCCAGTAAGGCAGAGTTTTATACTAACATCTATTGTTGAAGGTAAGTGGAAATTAGGCTACTGTACTTTGTTCAACAAACAAACTGCCATACTGGCATACAGGTAGATTCCCAAAGCCTACCCAATTTGGGAGGAGGAAGGAATAGGGTCCAGGAGCCCCTTGAGACTGGTCCTTATTAAACCGTCTGTGGCTCTAGAAAAAGCATCCAGTTTGTAGTGCTTTTTGAAAGCATGGATGGAGGACCAAGTTTCTGCTTCTCAAATACTTCTAGAGTCCACTCCTTTCCAAATATGCCACAGAAGGGGAAAAGGTCCTATATGCCTTTACATTGTTGGATTTGCTTTTCCATTGTGGGTGCAAAAAAAATACCAGAGGACAAGCAACATGCAATGCATTGCTTAGAGACAGGCTGACCTTTCTTTGTCCTTAAAAATGAAATAAAATGCTTTTCTGTCTTCCTAAAGGGCTTTGTTCTATCAAAGTAGTACTGGAGCTGCCTACATGCACATCAAATGTATAAAGTATCTTCTCTCTCTCTCTTATTCTTAGATTCTGGAAAGAACAAAGGGAGATTAATATATTTATTGAGAGTGAATTCCAAGATCACATTTGGATTAATGTGTAAAACAACCCTATCCCAGTGGAAAATCACTTAAGGTTGTCCCACCATGAGAGCTTGCAAAATTCATCCTGCAGATATCAGAGCAATAAACAAAACCGTTTTCCATGTTAAGAACTTAAAATCAGCATGAGCTGCTGGTTGGAAAGGTGGTAAGGTCAATTTTTAAAGAACATAATTTAGGACACATGAACTTGCAAACGGGTTTCATTTGCAATACTCCTTTCATGAACTGTTTTACAAAAAAGAGGAGAGGAAAGAGGAGGATCCATTGGCAGTCAAGCAGAGGTAACCGCTAAATGCCTCTTAATGGATGCATATAATAAGCCAGCCAGAAACAGCTTACACAAATATTTCAAGACCAGGCTATGTTAACCTCAATGGATATTTCATTTTTGGCACCATTTAGAAAACTGCATCTATTTGCAAACATTTTTCTCATAGCAGGTTTTCTGGACTTCTTTAAGACCTGATGCCCATGCTCATGAAACAAGTGCCTATAATAGAGTTAAGATTTAATCATCCAGGCTGTCAACTGAAGTTTATCCATCTCAAGGTACACCAGTCACCCCGGTGGCTATGCAAGCAGATCCAGCATCTGAGGACATCTGTGGTAATTGCCCTTGGCAAATACCATTAACAGGGAGAACCAAGATTGCCTGGGCCAACAGGGGGACACCACATAGATCTTTGGCATTTCTCTTTGAACATTTAGAAGTACTTTGTGAATCAGTGGAAAAAGTGAAAATGCATACGGGAACATGCCTGTCCAAAGGAACGAGAATGCTTCTGTCCTCCAAGAACTGCTGCAAGGACATTTGGAACAGAATTTCTCCAACTGTTTGTTTTGACAGGCAGTGAAGAGATCTAGTTGAGCAATTACCCACATCTGGACTAGATCCTGGGACACTACTCCTTGTGCTTTCATTGGTGTGGGTCTGACCAGGATCTGCTTAATCTCTCTGCCCCAATATTCTGCTCTTGTGGTATGATGTATGATGTCTGAAAAGTCAGAGAAAATTGAGAAGCCTGCTCCCAGACTATCATTGCCAACCAGCATAGAGGGTAAGACCTCATACTCCCTTGTTTGTTGAGGTACCACATTGCTGTGGTGTTATCTGTAACAACTAGAAGAGTACCTGGATTACAAAGTGGCAAAGGACTTTGGAGGCGTGAATCACTGCCATCATTTCCTTGATATTAATATGCTTCTATGCATCCTTGGGCCCCCAAATCACTTGCACTTGCATCCCCTTTGACTCACCTCCCTAGGCAAAGTTGGTCAAATCTGTCTAGACAGATTGTACTGGCACCAGAGGGGAGAAAGGAAGCCTTGGACTGATACTCAACTGTTCTCTCCACCACTGTAAATCTTGTCTGATGAAGGGCAGTGCCAGCAACTGGGATTCCGGGGCATGAAGGTACTGGGTCCAACAATTTTGAACACACCACTGAAATTTCCTCGTGTGAAGATGGGCCAGGTGTATCATGAGAATCATGGACGCCATCAGTTCAGGAATTTTTAGGAGTTCTCTCATCAATACAACATTTCACTTGGAGAATTCCAGAAACACTATCTGGTATGACAGGACCTTGTCTTTGGGCAGATGACTATTCTCTTGTTGGAAATGATCAAGCACTCTAGAAAGACAAGTCTTTGCGAGGGTGTCAGACATGACTTTCAAAGGTTAAACTTGAACCATAGATTGAAGAAAAAGGTTGATATTCTCTAGTGATTCCAAACACCTGGACATAGACTCTGCACAGATTAGCAAGTCATTCAAGTATAGAAAGATGTGAATGCCCACAGACAGTAGGACACTACTGGAGCACGGCATTTAGTGAATACTCGTGATGCAGTGGATAGCCCAAAGGACAATACAGAAGATTGATAGTGCTAATCAGACACACCAAATCTTAGATATCTCCTAAAGAAATGAGCAATGAGAATATAATGATAGGCACCTTCAAGTCCAGGATCACCATGAAGCAGCTGGTCAGCAATAGAGGAAGGACTGTCTTGCAGGGTGAGCATCATCAACTTGAGGGCCTTGACAAATATATTCAGGAAAGAAAGGTCCAACACCATCCTCCACAACTACTCTTTTTTGGGAAGCAAGAAAATTCTGGAGTAGAAACCTCTCATTCTTTTCAAAGGAGGGACTGATTCAATGACCTCTGAATGCAGCACTTGTTGGAGAATAGGAGGGAATAACAAAGTCTGGTCTGGTGGATGAGGGTGGGAACCCACCAGAATGGAGAGGTAGGTGGTCTTTACACTGCTATCTGTTATCCCTGCTAACAGTGTTTAGCACCCATTTGTCAGAAACCACTGACAGCCAGGCTGCTTGTTGAAATCTAACATGATACATGAAGCACCCGATGGAAGACTTGATAAAGGCAGGTGCCATGCCTCAGCATAGTCATAAAATGAGAGGGGATCCTGTCTGGCTTGGTGGTGTTGTCATCCTGCTGTTTCCTTTTTCTGATTTTTTTCTTGTTCATCTAGGACTTCTGATTGTTAGGCTGTCAGAAGTTATCCTACTTAAATAAGGACTTGAGAATATGGAAGATTTTTGACCCTCCGTAGTCAATTTTCCCCTGTCATCCCAATATTTAAGGCTCTGATTAGCTTCTGTATATAACATACAACTGGGCCCAAGAGGAGCATTCAAAATCTAATTGTTTAACTCATCAGAAATGTTCTGGGAGTGCAGCTAAGCATACCTCCTAGTCATCACTGACTGCTGCATTTCTATAAATAGTATTAGCCCCAATGCTGCATTTCTAGAAATAGTATCAGCCCCTACAAGACACTTTTTAAGATATGCTTTCAGACCTGAGAAACACTGGAGACAATATCTTTACCACAGACCTTTTTGTGCTGCAGGCGATGATTCAGTAAACTCTTTAAGTTGTACATGCATCTCAACACAAACTTTCACATAAAACACTGGTAGTTAACTGCTTTAAAAGCTGCCATGCTGGACTGTGCCAGCTTCATTCCCTTTGATTCCAGCCACCCACTTACCTAGTTTATCTTGAGGGCCTGGGTTAGAAGAAGACATGGTCTTCTTATTAGCAAAAGTCATTGGGGATACAGAAGCAGGGTCTGCAGACAAATGGGCTTGGAGGCCAGGCAAGGTCGAGCATATCCTAAAGTTCTTAAACATTTTCTTAGGCCAAGCTTCAATAAAGAAAGAGGACTGCAAGCTTTCTTGAAGACATCCTGCAATGCTGAGATTAATGGAGTAAAGGTCTCAATGTCTAGGGCCTCATCCTCCAAGAGATCATACATTTTGTTAATCTTGGGGCAGCCAGAGAGAGCTCCTAGTAGAATACATCTCTAAATCTAGTCAATATTGGGGAAAAAGAAAATACCTGTATCTATATGTCATCAGAGAAGCCTCACTGATCTAACTCAGACATGTCAGAGTCCACAGACATAGAATCTCCTTCAAAAAGAGGATGCTTAGCAATCTGATCAGTGGTAGAAGCGCTTCAGTTATTCACATCCCAGGCATGCACCCTGTAGTTAACTGCCTGAACAATGGATCTAGCCATAGCTATTATCTCAGGTGAAAAAAAAGTCAGAGAATGCTGTCCCACCACCTGGTGGGTTTACTGTCTCTTAATGGCATACACTTCACTAGTGGGAGAATCTCCTGGGGGAAAGTATCAATACTGGCAGCAGATTCTGCACCCCTGACTTCCCCTGCACCTGAAGGGTTTGGTTCTCTCATACCTATAGCAGACAATCGTACAGCCCCAGAGGATGTGTATGACCCTTGTGTCATGCATAGATATGGTATTATGACTATCCCATGGGACATGGAGGCAACAGAAGGTAGGTGGTCTGATAGCCTGCCTGAAGCTAGGGTTGCTACAGCATCACAAGCTGTAGACTGAGGCATATTTTTTGATTAATTTTTTTGTTTTTTAGATGCAGATGGGAAACATGGTGGTGGCATGGTCCTAGTCCATCAAGTCAGGGGGCAAGCCAACTCTATACCAAATGTTGGCTGCAAGGTCTTCCCAGTAAGAAAATGGAAAAATGCCACTATCCTTCCTCTAAATAGCAATCTAAACACTATTTCTGTAGGGATAGTGTTCTGAGCACTGCACTGAGAAAATAACAGTTTGTTTGTGTCTTTCGGCTTTTCCCGCTTAGGGGTCGCCACAGCGGAACTCCGGTCCGCTAATGATTGGCAGTAGATTTTTACGTACTGGCTTGCTGAGCCTAACGCACAATCTTCAATGAAGGAATGCCCATTCACGCATGTCACTACACAGAAGACGCTCTAACTGAGAATTGAACGGGCAACGTCTAACTGTGAGGCGACAAGGCTACCGCAGCACCACCACCGCAGTCACTGAGAAAATAACAGTATTTTCAGTAATACAGTTCAAAGCAAAAGGGTATGCTGAAAATAGATATATTAACATGGGGAAAAAGAGGTATGGTTAAATGTGGATGCTGCTCTCAGTGTGTCTTCATTTTGGTCAAAAATAGTTTTCAGATTACAGATGTGACATACTTCTTAAGGGAAAATATTCATGTGATTCTAGGATGGTGGTTTATTTGACACAGTGTAAGGACTGCCCAGCATTTTTTGTAATAATGACATATAGAAAATTAAAAGAACATGTTTATGAACATATGGCTGATATTCACAAGCAGAAGTCAACTAATGCATTATTTAAACATATTGGAAAGGAAGGTTCACATAGGTTTGGTTTTCTGGTAATAGACCAGGTTGAGATAGATTTATAAGTGGTAGTAGTAGAGGAACATTTAGGTAAATGTGAAATTGAATGGCAGTTATGATTAGACACTAGTTTTTCTGGACTAAATGATGTGTAATCTATTAACCCTGTCTTGAAAATGAAACATTATACATTGTATTCAATTAGTTATTTGACTATTATTATTGGTCTGATGAGATCAGGTTGTAGACGGTTTTAATATTTTTAAATGTGAAGTTTTTAACATTCTTTGTTTTGATGATGTTCTTTTAAGAGGACGCATTTCTTAATAAAGTGTCATGGTGATTCTGACCATGGTCTGTGCATCAAGCATTTGTTGTTATGTAGAAAAGTTCCCTGATTTTGTAACAAAAAAACACTAGTTTCAGTCCTAATGAATGGCTACAGTCTGAAACAGTATTAAAGAAGAAATAAATCATAAACTGATGTAGAATTCCTATTAGAAATGTTTAACACAAAAAATGACACCAAAAGTAACATGAAGTCTATTTCTGCAGGGGTTACTGTTCTAAAGACTGTACTGAATGGTGCACAGCGGCAGTTATCCTACTCCAAAAAGGGGGAGCACCACGCACCCCGGGAACTACTGCCCCATTAGCCTAATGAGCCGGGTCTGCAAGGCCATGGAACGTATCATCATGGAACTTATAAACAAAGACACTGGTAATCTCTAAACTCTGGACCCCACCCAGTTTAGGTTTATAAAAGGCAGATCATGTCTCCAAAACCTGATTGACTTCTTTGAAGCAGTCACCAAAGCCGTAGACGTGGGTAAGGTGGTTCACACAGCCTATCTAGATCTCGCCAAGGCTTTTGACACCATTCCCCACTCTGGAATTATAGATAAACTCACTAAACTAGGTATAAATCCCTATGTCACAAGATGGGTTGCCAACTGGCTCTGACCCACACTGTGAAAGTAGCAGACTCCATATCCGACTTCAGACCAGTGACAACTGAAGTACCACAGGGTTCAGTCCTGGGTCCTCTCCTGTTTGGTATCTACTTTTCTGAAGTACAGGCTAACACAGAAGGTCTTTGGCTAATGAAGTTCGCAGATGACTGCAAACTAGGAGCCATAATCGAAACTCCTAACAATGTGGACATCCTACAAAAGGGCCTCGCTGAGACAGATGCCTGGTGTCAAAGCCATGGCCTCAAGCACAATGCCAAAAAGTGCATTGTCATCCCCTTTGGTAAAAACTCTGTACCCATGAGCTACCACATAGGTGGTGGTCTACTTAACACCGAAATTGTGATAAGAGACCTTGGAACACAGGAAGACAGTAGTCTCTCCTTTGATAATCACATCGCCACAGTAGTCAGGAAATCCTTCTACGTGGCACACCTCATCACAAAAGGTTTCTCATCCAGGAAAAAAGAGGTCATTGTTCCCCTCTACTTGTCACTTCTTAGACCCATTATAGAGTACAATGCTCCTTTTGGTATGTACCTAACAAGACATCTACAACAACTGGAAAGGCTGCAGAAATACCTCACAAAGAGGATTACTGGCCTCAAACAGATGCCCTACGCAGACCGTCTCAAAAAACTCTAGCTTTACTCTGTCGCATATCATCTACTCAGAGGCGATTTCTGCCTAACACACAAAGCTATGTCAAACCCAGAGCTGTTGTACATGCTCCACTTAAAGAAATCCCAATCCCTCCGAGCTACACGCTCTAGGGACCTAAACCTTGCCACCACAATAAACAGAACATGCTGGAGGGATAGATTCCTGTCCCAGAGACTTCCCATACTCTGGAACAAACTACCTATCTATATCAAACAAAGCTCCTCATTAGCACTCTTCAAGAAAAATCTTGATGATTGGATGGGAAATAGGAAATTTACCCCAGGGATCACCTCTATGGCTCTGCTCGACAGGGGTACAGGAAAATAATTTTCTTGGGTTACGAAATCCAGGATACCTTTTTGGCTTGGCTTGTATAGGCCCTAGGGCCGATAGCCTGTTACCTACCTATGAACCTATGAAATAAAATGACAGTCTCAATAACACAGTTACAAGAACAAAATAAATGCACGAAAGTCCCTAATTTTTGGGAAAAAAGCTAGTATCATTTAAAATTAACTGTTGAAAAATTCTTGTCAAAAATATTTAACATAAAAAATGGATCCAAAATCACAATTAAAACAAGAAAAAAATGTTTAAGATGCTGCAATCATTATCAATCACCTCAAATAATCACAATCCCAAAGAATAAACTTTAATATCAGCAAGCTTTCCCATCAAAACTTCCAGATGAAGCTTTTAATCAACAGGCCTTACTGTGCTAGTCAGAGTAAAAACAGGAGCTTATACAGCATTTCTAGTCAGAAAAAAAGTCAAAGCAGCAGAATGCATTATTCAAACACTGATACAAAAGGCGGTGGGAGGAAACAAAACACAAAATGAGTTTCTTATTGGGGTTCTGCAGCTGATGTCACCCAGTTTGAAAGAAGCAACATCCGAACAGATCTTTCTCTGACTATCACATAAGAAAATTGAAAGGTTCTGTCTGTGAGTGTGAAGGGCTACCCTTGTCCTGCCAAGTGATTGGTTCTTTAACCTCACAGATAGGCAGTGGAAGGAGTTATGAGTTTGTTAAACTGTCAGAAAGAGGATGGGCACTACTACCCTTATGCCAGTAAGGCAGTGTGTTTGTTGAACATCAACCATTTTTAACAACCACTTTGCAAATATTGTCTTAGGTGATTTTAATAGAGCTAAGAAGAATCATTGATCTCTACACAGATCCCAAAAAAATCAAGCTTGTAGGACAAGGTTAACTAATCACATCCACAACTAGAAATGACAAATGTCAAGTAGAAGCTCATTCGATACCTGGTCTCATTGCAAAGTAATATGTAAAACACCAAAACAAACTTCACCTCTTTTGTTTCCATTCCCCAGTCTTTGTATTTTAGATCTATGGCAAAATCAAGAGGCCCTATCATTATGCTTTTAGCAAAAGACTTTGTTGGGTCTATGTTTACTGATTGAATAAAATAAGCATCAAACCGCTTCTCATGGAACACTAAACGGCAAAAGTCCATTTTAGCAAACAGTCACATCATCATAAAGAAAACCATAGAATAGTCATCGCTGGCCAACAGAAACAAAACGAAAGGTAGGACAGAATTACATGTATGGTAAGGATATGGAAATCTGCCCTTTCCCTACTGTAATGTGATCTCGGAGTTGGTACATATGATTAGCAGGGAGTGTGTGGGTGCAACCCCCCACATAAGGAGGATTTGGATAACATGAGCCACTTTGGTAGTTATATATAACAAATCCAAGATCTCACTACAGTGGGGGAAAGGCAGATTTCATAGATGACACTAAAGTAGGGAAAGGTCAGATTTCCTTATTCCCTGACATACCGGTAAGTCTGTCCTACCTTCTGTTTAATTTCTGTTGGCCAGTTATTTTCTTTATGATAATGTGACTGTTCTATAAAATGGGCTTTCAATGCGTAGTATTTGATGAGAAGCCATTTGATGCCCATTTCATTCAACTGGTAAACTTAGAGCCGAGTCTGTCTGCCCCAGTACATCCAACCCCATCCTCAAGCATTTTAAATGTTGATAACTCTACCATCTTGACATTAGCTCTGTTGCTAACCACCTTAACTGTATCTTTCTTCCTGTCTAAACAATATAACCCTAATAAAGTGCATTAAAACTAAAGCTAACACACTGTCCTGACTCAATAAGGAGATGAATGCTGCAGTAGTTGCCTATCAATGATGGAAACAGTACTGTAAAGATAAATCCCCCTAAATCTGAATAGAGACCATCCAAAGAAAATTAAAACCAATAATAATGGCAAAGACGTTATTTCCAACAACAACAACTCACATTTAGAAAGAACCATAAGCAGATTTAGCTGTCTCTCTCAAAAATCTACTAATACAAGGTAAGACTGGCTAGCTAAATCCACATAATCTACAACCCTAAGTAGATACTGCAATAAAATGTCAGCTCTTGCTTTATCAGCATTATCATTTCCTAAAACACAACCAAAATAACCCAAATCACCTCCCCATTTCACTTACTCACAGCCATCTCATGAATAATTCAAGTCCCAACAAAGCATACCTGAAAACTATTTTACAAAGCTTAAATGTTATACACCTTTTGTTGACAGCATTTACTTCAAAATATCTGAAACTAGCTGATTATATGTGTCTAAGAAGTTCCCTTACATATTTTGCAACCCCATTAAGAAGCAAATAATTTTATACCTTTTCATAAAGGAAGTTCTAAATTCTGCCATGACAGTTTATATCACACTTCTTTCCTCTGTCCCATCTCCAAAATCCTAGAAAAATGTGTTAATGTGCACAGTAATTAGGCAAATGTGAAGTACTTTCCCCTTCCAACATGGTCTCAGAATAGCTGTCAAAAAAGAATATTCCCTCCTTTTATTCTCTTAGAAACAATGATGAATGTAAATCATAGTGAATTGCAAATGCCTCTCCTTTAGATCTAATAGTTGTTAGTACAGAACCTTATCAACTGGAGATGGCATCAGTAGAGCCATCTACTGATTCAGCAGGTATCTGTCATGCCATTACTAAACTTTGAATTGGAATGGAATGATATCTATTTACAAACCAAATTGGAGTACTATGAGGATCTATCTTTGGCGCTCTCCTTTCCACTATTTATTAATGTTATGTGCTTCCATTGTAAACATTCTAGCCTAATTCATTACACATTTGTTGCTGCTATTCTCTGTAATGGTGCAGATACTATTACAGCTATTCAATATCTCCTAAGTAGTTGACACTTCTTCCTCTCTTTCAGTGATATTTATTACACACGTGTGGGAGCCTCATGGAAAGTACCAGGGAAACTCCCCGAACAAAGGAATGCATAAGCGTATATGCTGGTGACACTGCTGACAGTACAAAAATATAAACTAGACCAATTAAATTAGAACAAAAGACAATTAACCAATCAATGGTTTACCCATAGGCTTAAAGCAGTTCACATTACTACATCTCAAGGCAGAGAAAGAAAATTGGATACACTTCCATATAAGGCACATTTCCTACTTTCAAGCAGGCTCCTGTTTTTCAGTACTTTTCTACTATTCACAGTTTACTCAGAGTTCAAAGTACAAAGTCCATCTCAATGCATACAGATTGTCACATACTCAATCTCCTTAAGCACATACTTTGGCCATTCATTTTCTACAATCCCCCATTTGATGCTGTGTAAGCATCACCATTTAGTCAATCATACATTTGCCCTAAGTCTAACATAACCATGTGGCTGGTTCCTTCAACACTGTCACACATTTTTATTTCATCATCCATATTCATAACTGCAGGCATATAAAACATTGACACCTTTTTAGTAGTCTTAAAAGACATTCATTTCAAAATCAGTGCTTTGATCAAAAACACAACAAGAAAAGCAATAAGAGCCAATACTGCGATTAATAAAATTAACTTCAATAGTCCACCTCCCCAACTTGAGAACAGGTTGGTTAACCATGCCCACATTGAGTTACTGGCCTCCTTGGCCTTAGAGAGCTCGGAGACTCTCTGAATGAGTTCAAGATGACTTTCAATTTCGTGCTGATTGTCAGGAATAAATGTACAATACTTCTCCAGGATTAAAGCACAAGTTCCACCTTTCGCCGCTAGGGTGAAATCGAGAGCCATACAGTTTTGGAGAACTACAGCTCTCATAGCAGTCAGTTCATCAGTCACTAGCTCTAAAGCAGAAAATGTGGCATTGCTTAATACTTCAAGCAATTTGGACAGTTTTCTCAGTTCCCAAATTGATTTTACTGCTCTGTATGCTGGAATTATACCAGCCCACGATATGACGTCATCACCCAAGTCCATATGAGATAGTCCTTTGGTGCCAGCATGAGCTAAGTCATGATGATAAATCCATGAAGCATCAATTTGGTCTACTGGATTGGCAGGCTTTTTGACCTCTCGAACATTCTGAATTTTTCCTTGAGGTAAAGCAGGTGTATATTGGATGGCTGGGACTAAATAACCTAAGAAACAGCTACCAGGCCAGTTTCCTGGTAGCCATTTATAGGCTCTTCTACCACACACAAAGTAGCAATTTTCCACCTTAGTGGTGATATTACTATTTATATAACCTTGTTCAGAATGAAACACCTTCTTATCGATCAATCCCAGCTGTTGGTATGGGACAGAATTATTTCTTACCTCTTCGTATGTTTTATGCACAAGTTCACAAAATGAATCATAGGTGGTGTTACAGTAAGAGGAGTTATTATTACACCTGTAGGGAACTATCACATTACAAAAACTCCATCCTACCTTGACTTTACCAAATTTCTGAAAACACACAGTTCCATTTTGACGGTTAAACAGATGTAATGCTATCCTGTCTTTTGAAATGACATTTGAAGTGTCATAGATCAGATTTATCCAGGTTTCATTAGCCCCTAAAGGGACTGTACTTAGCGTCAATCCCCCATGAACAGTAAGTAAAGCAGTACAGATCCAACAGTCAGAGACATTGAGGGATGATGCATAGGCAATTTAATTGCTTGGTAGTTGTTGAAAGGTGGATGCCAAATAGCTCGCTTGGTGTGATGCGTCGATGCAGCAGGAAATAAAAAATGGCCACATTAAAAATAACAGTACAACAAGAATGATCATCAAAATGGTTGTCCAATATTTTTGTGGAAATGGTTGTTGAGTCTGTGTAGTATCAGGAGTTTGGAGTTTTCCAAAAGGGTAAATGTTAGGCATCGTCAGGTACTGGAACAGTTCTACTTCGAGTACGAGTAGCAATGGGAGGAGAATTTGGAGTTGAAAAAGGTAAAGGCTGTTGGTCTTCAGACGGCACATCTTTTTTGACGTGTGAAATGTGGATCCAGGTTGGAGATCCTTGCAGTCGCACAGCAGATGACATTGTCAGACGAACCAGGAAAGGCCCCTTTCCAGTGCGGTTGGAGTGCTGTTTTTCTAGAGAAAGACAACATAAACCTAATCGCCTGGTTGTAAGGTGGATGACAGGAAAGGATCTGGAAGATGTTGAGCAGCTTCTACTTTTCGGTAGTGAAACCGTAGGAAGGAAACAAGAGATTGCAGTACAAGAGAATATCATTTTCAAATGCATCATATTCAGATAAAGGTGGTGGTGGTGTCATGGGCATACGCAGAGGGTGACCCATGAGAATTTCATGTGGAGTTAGACCCTTAGTAGGATGCGGTTGTACTCACATAGAAAGTAAGGCTAGTGGTAAGGCCTGCACCCCAGTTAAACCTGTTTCTAAAGTGACTTTAGCAAGTCTAGTTTTCAAGGTCTGATTCATTTGTTCAATAATCCCTGATGCCTGTGGTCTATATGGACAATGAAATTTCAAAGTAATGCCTAGCATTGTACACAATGATTCAACTAACTTAGCAGTATAATGTGTTCCATGGTCACAGTATATTTGACAAGGAACACCAAAACGAGGTATCAATTCATAACACAATTTTTTTGCAACTGAAATAGCATCATTTTTAGCACATGGGTAGGCTTTTAACCACCCCGAAAAAATATCAGCAATAGTCAAAACATATTTAAAATGAGTGCAAGGTGGGAGTTCAATAAAGTCCCACTGTAAAGCACAAAATGGTCCCATTGGTTTTGGCACTGGTTGAGCGGGAGCCAGAGTGCCTTTTGAAATGTTATGCTGTAAACAAATGGAGCACGTGCTCAAAAAATGCTGCACAGAAGCAGAAAGTCCTGGGGCGAACCAATCCTTCTGGATTTGTTTGATTAATGCTTGTACCCCTACATGAGCTGGCAAATGATATGCTTTTATAAGAGAATTTAACATAGATATGGGGCAAATTAATCTGCCGTCAGGATGCTGCCAAATTGAATCAGAGCATTTGAAACAACTGTGGGCCAGCCATGTTTATCTTTCTGATTCTGATGCTTCACTTTGTAAAGTTTTTAAAACAGTAATGTCAAAAGTAACCATCTGTAAGATAGGCTGCAGAAATTGTCCCTGAACAGTATTTGAAAGAGCAGCCTGCTTGGCAGCCCAGTCAGCCAAATTATTTCCCTTAGCTACAGGGAGTTGTTAGACTGGTGAGCTGCACACTTGACAACAGCAATTTTGGAAGATAATAATAAATCCTGTAAGAGGTGATCAATATACAGGTAATTTTTAATTGGTGCCCCAGAGGATGTCAAAAACCCCCTTTCCTTCCACAGAATACCAAAATCATGAACAACACTATGGGCATAATGTGAATCAGTATAAATAGCAACAGATCTGTCTTTGGCCATTTTACATGCATGCGAAAGTGCCACTAATTTCGTGGCTTGTGCAGAAGTGAGAGATGGTAACTGTCCAGTTTGTAAAACTGCATGGTGAGCAGACTGACCATGCAGCCTGGAGTTCGCCAAGATTATTTCGTAAACAGGACCCATCTACAAAAAGAACTAAATCAGGATTAGGCAAAGGAACATCTTGCAAATCTAACCTAGGAGAAAGAACAGTGTTAACTACAAGCACACAGTCATGTGGTTCACCCTCGTCACTAGTTGGAATCAATGAAGCAGGGTTTTGTGGTGGGCAAAGTGTAATTTGAACAGCGGGATTACTTAATACACTTAACTCATATTTAGTGAGGTGAGCATTAGAAAGATACAGTGTTTTTGTTTTTAAGAGTAATGCTTGCACTGCATGAGGTACTGCTAGTATAGTGTCATGTCCTAATGTCGAGTGGTGCTGCCATATCAATCAAAACAGCAGCGGTTGCCATCGCTCTTAAACAGGGTGGATAGCCAGAAGCAACAGGGTCTAACTGAGTGCTGTAATATGCTATAGGTTGATAGCCTCCCATGCGCGCTTGCGCCAGCAGGCCAAGGGCAGTTTTATTTCTTTCACAACAGAAGAAAACAAAGGGTTTAGAATAATCTGGGAGCCCCAGGGCAGGTGGGTTTATCAGTACCGTTTTAATAGCCTGAAAGGTGTTTTCATGTTCAGGGGACTAAAGCAGAGGGTCTGTGACCTCCTTTTCTAGAAGCTGTAACAGAGAGTCTGAAATTTCTGAAAAATTGGGCACCCACTGTCTACAATATCCTGCTAGGCTGGGGAATCCCCTGAGTTGTCTCTGAGTTACAGGGCGGGGGGCAGTCTGAATGGAGGTAATTCTACTTGGAAGTATTTGAAGTGAACCCATAGAAATAATGTGTCCCAGGTATTGTACCTTTTCTTGACAGAACTGCATTTTAGATTTATTTACCTTAAAACCTCGTTCAGCTAAAAACTTTAAAACTAGAAGTGAGTCCTCTATACAAGACTTAGTATCTTGTGAAGCTATAAGAATATTGTCTACATATTGGACCAATACTGAATGTGGTGGTAACTGTAAATCCTGCAGTTGTCTGTGCATCTCTCTAGAGAATAGGGTTGGAGATTCTACATATCCTTGAGGTAGTCGGGTCTAAGTATACTGTTGGCCCTTATAAGTGAATGCAAACAAGTACTCACTATCTGAATGTACTGGGATAGAGAAGAAAGCTGATGAGATATCTATAACCGTAAAACAACGTGATGTAGGTGGGATGCAGATTAAAATTGTAGCTGGGTTTGGTACGATTGGAAAAACAGGCAAGACAGCTTTATCGACTTCTGGCAAGTCTTGCACAAATCTATAAGCTTGTTTACCAGGTTTTCTTAACGGTAGAATTGGAGTATTACATGGACTTGTTGTAGGTACTATAATTCCTTGTTGTACCAAGGCAGAAATGATGGGGGCAATACCAGATGTAGCCTCTACTGTCAAAGAGTACTGTGGTACCCGAGATAAATTTGCTCCGGGTTTTAAGGTTATTTTTCCAGGAGTGGCTGAAATCAGAAACCCAACATCATTATCAGGAGTGGTCCATAGATGAGAGAGTAATGAATTTAGATGCTTATTTTTATCGAGGTCAGACTGCATACACATTGTTTGCAGAGTGACAGTTTCATCTAAAGTAGCCAAAATACTATCTTGTTTATCTGAAAGTACTTGTAAATGTACTCCTTCAGCTGTGCAGAAGATGGTTGCTCCCATCTTACAGAAAAAATCTCTTCCCAATATATTTAAAGGTGCTGAGGGTCCTACTAAAAATGCATGATGGTCTTGTAAAGGTCCCAAAGTTACTGGGACTGGGATGGTTTCAGAATATTCAATAGGAATACCAGAGACACCTACCCCTCTTATTATGTTATTGGAGAGGGGGACATTTATTGCTGCTTCGCCAGCTAACATAGATTTGGTTGCTCCAGTGTCAATCAAAAATGGGTACAGTTTATTTTTGACAGGTAACATAACATATGGTCCATCTTGATCCACAGGGATGAAAGGGCACAACTGCTGTTGTCTTTATTCAGGGAACCGTCATTGTGATGGCTGCCGATTGGATGGGGTCCAATTAGAATTCCACTGAGGTGAAGTATCAGTGGGTGGTGCAGGTTGATCACCAAGATACAGGCATTCATTTCTCCAATGGCCTACCTGGCCAAAATTGAAACAATCCGTCTGATTATTATAGCTTTGGGTTGGGGCTGATCGAGTTTCCTGCCAGTTTTGTCTATTTTGGTTTCCTGCCCCTTGGCATCCTCCTCTCCCTCTTCCCCATCCTCATCCACCCCGTCCACGCTGCCAAAGGCAGTACACATCTGAATCTGCGCTTTAACCAATTTTTCCTGTAAATCCTTTTTTTCCTGTGCTAAGTGGTTGGAGAGGTATTGCACTTGTGTGACTAATTCATGCAATCCAAGACTATGCCAGTTTAAACATACTTCCTTTAGCTTATCCCGTACTTGTGGGTGTAACCCATCTACAAATTCAGCTGACAATCTGCTCTGTCCCGGCCCTTCGGTGGGTTCTGAGTACCCAGAGTAAGCCTCAAAGGCTTCAGTGAGACGATTTGAATACTCGTCCACAGGTTCGTCTTCTTTTTGAAGAACTGACTTAATTTTGGACCAGTTGGGTGTGGTGGAACTATTACTGTAATAGCATCTACTGTCCACTGTCTGACCACTTCAAACCCATTATTTCCTTGTGCATCATGTTTTGGAATTGGAGTAGGGACATTAGCATGGTCCCAAATCCGTTTCATCAGATCAGCCAGTATGGCGTACTGAAGAACTGCCCTGACTTCTTCTATTGTAGGATTTTTTAAACAAATATGTCCTACCAGCACACACTGGAACTTAGCTGGATTAGTGCGGATAGGCAGTAGTGATTTGGTAATGGCTTGAAAATCAACCGCAGACCATGCCCTAGATACTACAATGGTCGGTGGCTCCTGTGCACTTCTAGCATGGGCTGGGTTAGGTACCTCCCTCAAAGGTAACAATCTATTGTTGTCTGATGACTCCGATTCTAAATCTGGATTAAATTTATCTGGCCCAAAATATACATCCCCACTGTGAATTATAGTGGGGAACTGGCCAAAATGCCTTCATCGGTGTAAATGTCGCTTCCCTTTTCCCTTATAATAGGGTTTAGCTCTAAAATACATTACAGCTTTTGCTTCTTTATGAGTCTTACTATGAGTTCTTGGTCCCTTTTTTCTATTGCTCGTTTCTGGATCAGATTCACTAGACTAATTGTCTGCAGCTTGTTCTCTATCTCTAGGGGTGGAATCTTTAGTGGTGGAATCTGGCTGCTGTGTTTCAGCTCCTTGTTGAGTGAGGGGGGGATGATACTGCATGGATGCAATCGGTGGTGCAGTCGGTGGTGGGGGAAGCCAGGCATTGTCGTCTTCTGATGATTCAGTTATCTGCAATTTAGCTAATTCCTTCACAGAATAAAGCCCCTTAAAGGGTAGGTCCTTCAAGCATTTACCGTTTACTACATCTAAATTGCTCTTTTAATTTCTGCTGATTATCTTTTAGACTGCTAATAACCAAATCCTTTTCTCTTTCTTTCGCCTCTGTCATCCAATCATTAAATGCTGCCCAGCACAACCCTGGTATTCTTCTCCCTTTTTTCCTTAACTTTCCTTGGAGATTAAGCAAAATATTTTTATTAAAACTACCATTTTCTGGAAAGGTGAGTTTACCATCGCCTTCAGTGAGGGCAACCCACTGACATAAACATACAACTGTCCCGGGACACACGAAAATACATATAACCAGCTGGTGTACCTCTTTCTGGCTCTTTTATGGTTCCCACACTCGCTCCCATTTTCACACAATAAAATATACTGTATTTTACAGATTTAGCTGTGACATTTTGTAAACGTCATTTTTCCCCACTCTCGTATCTCCTTTCACTCTTATGTCGCCAGGTTTTCGTTTTAACCCACTCTCATACTGCACAATCAATAGCAGAAAAAAAATGCATGCCACTTACCTCAAAACAACTGAATGAGAGGAATTATTACATTTCTTATAAAAGTATCAATACCAAATTTTTAAAGCAGGCAAGTACAGGAAATGAAAGAAACACTGCCAGAACAGAAAATGTTGTCATGGGCCCTTTCACTAGCAGTATTTCGTTCAACCCCAACTGCCGCAGCTGTTGTCAATTCAGATCCGAGAAAATGGCACCAATTGTTGCATTAAACATTCTACCTTAAATGAAGACAAGACACTTCTTCCTCTCTTTCAGCGGTATTTATTACACATGTGTGGGAGCCTCATGGAAAGTACCAGGGAGACTCCCCGAACAAAGGAATGCATAAGCTTATATGCTGGTGATACTGCTGACAGTACAAAAATATAAACTAGACCAATTAAATTAGAACAAAAGACAATTAACCAATCAGTGGTTTACCCATAGGCTTAAAGCAGTTCACATTACTACATCTCTAGGCAGAGAAAGAAAATCGGATACACTTCCATATAAGGCACATTTCCTGATTTCAAGCAGGCTCCTGTTTTTCAGTACTTTTCTACTATTCACAGTTTACTCAGAGTTTGAAGTACAAAGTCCATCTCAATGCATACAGATTGTCACATACTCAATTTCCTTAAGCAGATACTTTGGCCATTCATATACTACACTGTCAAAAAAGAATATTCTCTCCTGTTATTCTCTTAGAAACAAGGGTGAATGTAAATCATAGTGAAATTGCAAATGCCTCTCTTTTAGATCTAGTAGTTGTTAGTACAGAACCTTATCAATTGGAGATGACATCAGTAGAGCCATATACTGATTCAGCAGGTATCTGTCATGCCATTACTAAACTTTGAATTGGAATGGAATGATATCTATTTACAAACCAAATTAGAGTACTATGAGGATCTATCTTTGGCTCTCTCCTTTCCACTATTTATTAATGTTATGTGCTCCCACTGTAAACCTTCTAGTCTAATTATTTATTTTTTATTTATTTTTATTTTGCATTTGTTGACCGGGCTAGTCCAGCTGGATATATGTCCATTTTCAGTAGCGGCCCGGGGAGAAAAGCTCCAAGCATGAACAGTGACAAAGTTAACAATATAAAAAGACATAATAAAGCAAATACAGAGGCAGTGTTGTTCAAAGAAAAATTAAAAATTATAAACTATAAAAATTTTAGTAAAAAAATTATACTAATCAATATAATAGACATATGAGAAGGTATGAGCAGGAGTCAGTTAAGAGAAAAAGAAGTTATATTTTATCTTCATATTATGAAGAAAAGGGTAATAGCTAGATTTGACGGCATAGTTTAGAGGGGTAGAAAGGAGGGGGAAAAAGATATCAGTCTGGGTTAGCACATGGACAGAGCCAATGAGTTTTGAGATGTTCTTTAAGATGTTTTTTAAATAGAGAAGTCGAGGCAAGGGTTGATAACTCAGAAGGAAGCAAATTCCAGTTTTTACCTGCAGTGTTTAAGAAAAGTGAATCACCGGCTTTGTTGTTGGATTTAATAGAGGAAACTTGAAGCTGATTAGCAGAGCATAGCTAGATTTTTATATGGTGTAATTAGATTAGTGAGGATAGGAGTGTTGTTAGGGTTGTAAAGGATCTTTTGAGTAATAAGTAGTTGTTGACAGAGTATGTGGTTTTGCAGTTCTAGCCATTCAAGTTGTTTGAGGTTGAGGCAGTGGTGAGTTTTAAAGGGGGAGCATGTAATGAATCTAGCTATGCTATTATAACAGGTGGAGAGGTTAGACAAGTCGTTTTTGGATAGATTAGTATATATAACAGAGGCATAGAAGAGGGTGGAAATTAGGTGGGTCCGGGCAGTAGTTTTCCTTGCAGAAGGGGTAAGGAAGGGTTTAATTCTATAAAGGTTACCAAGTTTTTTGTTGACAGACTTTATGGTGCAGTTGATATGGTCATCAAAGCTGAGACGATTATCAATTGTTACACCTAGTAGGCAGGTTGTACTTTCTGGGGTTATGTTGGTACCATTGTTAGAGGTTACAGAGAAGAATGGAGTAGGTGATTTATGGGTTGGAGTAAAAAGCAGTAGTTTTGTTTTTTTGGGATTCAGGAGTAGGCAGTGTTCCAAAAAACAGTTTTCAACATTATTAGAAACAGTTTGGGTGAGAGAGTGGATTCAGGGTATATTCTTGGCTGAACAGATTAAGGTGGAGTTGTCAGCATATTGAATGCAGGTTGCTTGAGGTATGTTCATGTGTATATTGTTAATAAATAAGGAAAAGGGTAGGGGACCTATGATAGAGCCTTGGGGTACTCCAATATTTACTGGGAGTAGTGAAGACAGACTGTTTTGCCAAAGTACTGCTTGATGTCTATTTTCCAAATAAGACCTAAACCATTGTATAGATTGAGGATCGAGAGAATGGGCCTTAAGTTTGTCTATAAGTAAGTTATGGTTAACCATATAAAAGGCTTTTGACAGGTCAATAAATAGTGCAGAGGAAAAAGAGTTATTGTTACGATTTTTGTTTATAGAATCGGTAAAGGATAAGAGGGCAGTTGATGTGCTATGGAATGGCCTAAAGCCATGTTGGCAGTTTGCTAGTAGGTTATTTTGTAGTAAGTGGTTAAGTAGTTGTTTGTGAATACATTTTTCCATTATCTTAGCTAATGGGGAGAGTAAAGCAATAGGACGAAAGTTAGAAAGCTCAGTAGAAGGTCCACCTTTATGTAGGGGGATGATGTGGGATACTTTCCATAGAGTGGGAATTTTGCCTTCTGAGATGGTTCTGTTAATAAGGATAGAGATGGGAATGTCTATGGCTTTTGCGGCAATTTGTAGGTATTCAGATGGGAGACGGTCAGCAGAAGGAGTGCAAGGTTTCAATTTTTGAAGTAATTTACAGATGAGAGATGTAGATACAGGTTGTATATGAAAGGTGGGAGATGAAGTCTTGGGTATATCTTGTAGGGAAGCAGTGAAGGGTGGTAAGGAATTAGCTAGAGTTTGAATGGCTTCTGTAAAATAGTTATTAAAGGCATCTGGTATCTGTTTATTACACATTTGTTGCTGCTATTCTCTGTAATGGTGCAGATACTATTACAGCTATTCAATATTTCCTAAGTAGTTCCGCTAGACTTGAAACAATGGTACAAAACCCACTACCTCTACTTCAGTAGAAGCAAATGAAAAACAAAGGTCTTTACCACTACTAATACTGCCATAGACCAACTGAAAATATACCCACGAGGTAGCTAACTTACTAACTAGGTCAACTTTGCTATACACTATGAGTTAATGAAAAGTCATCATTAAAATGCGAGCTTCAAAGCTAACCAAAAACTAAATTTATTACTGACTTCACATCTAAAAATTGCTATAGTTGTCTTACTTCCCAGTTTTTACTAGTCTGTCTGCACTCACTGCCAAACTTCAAGTCTATAACAAACAGGCAAAACATGCCTTTGGGCACAGCTCTAGACTACACCATCTCCACTTCCTCAGATAAATTAATTGGCTAACCTTTGACAGCCAGCTCATAAGAGGTCATCATAAGCCTAGCATTCATTGTATGGTAGAGCTCCCTTGTAAGATTACACATATTGTCAAAAGTCATATTCAATAACACCAGCAACCCATTTGACTGTGTATCACCTTTAGTATTTTTATATTTGATGACATACTCTTAAATCACTGTTTGCACTAAATGCTTAATCCTTGGTATCAATAACAAAAACAAAATGTAGAAACTTTTTGGACCTCAGCTTTGAAAAAGAAATGAATCAGTTATCTCAAAAAAAAAAAGAAAAACTTGTTTTTTTTTTAAATGTCTCAACAGAGTTAATTTTGACAGCTTTGACTGACTACAGCTCTGACAGAAGTAAATGGCCTGAAAGAGTTTTGTGATTTCAGCAGTCTAGCACTGTAGAATAAACATAAGCATCACTATACTCCCTGGGGATTTTAGATATTTTCTTATTCTCAGCCTGCTGTCCCCAAATCCCAAAGTCTGTGTTACACCTCTGACTTGAGAAATATATGTGGAGAATACAGAAGATGCTTGTCCATAAAGATATGCTTTGTTCTATGATATCTGGAAAGTCACAGATAAAGATAGCAGGTTTAATATGCAGACAGGTTCTTTGTTTCTTAATGCTTGTTACAAAAGCTTTATTGTCATGCCAATGAATAATTGATCAGTTGACGGTTACTGAGGCTGGACAGGACAAGTATAAACTAATCTGACAGCTAAATGAAATGTTGGCTTATTGCTTTATATACGAGTCTTCAACTCATTAGGCAACCCAAAGTCGTAAGTATAAACTGCACTGTGAAAAATTCTACTGCATCAGATCAGTTTTATTTTCTGGAAACTAAAATATAAGAAAAAAGGATAAGTAAACTGAGTAATTTCCTATGCAAGTCATTTGTTCTTGGAATTTAGCAAATTTCAAGACATATTTCCATAATTTTATGTGTCTGCATAGGAAGAACACTCAGCCTTAAATTTTGAATAAATGGTTGGAATGTATAACCTTTTCATATTTAAAAAAAAACAGTGTCTTTTATTCAATATATAGTTTGTATGCTGAATATTCCTGCAAGTTTCTAGCATTGCATTTCAGTTAATTTGTATCTACAAGGCAAAGGTAACAAAGATCTTGAATGTTAAGGTATTATTATTATTATTACTCTATAACAATGTAAGCATCTAAGGTGCAGCATACATTACCCAGGAAGCTGTAACCTCAAAACACATTGTTAAGAGAGAAGAATAGAGTATAACTATGTGTATTATATACAAAGTGTACTACCATCTCATGTTAGCATAAGTGTTTAAGGTTTTCCTTAGCGGAACTTAATGCACTAACTCAAACCAGTCAAGCTTCTGAAATTCACTCTTACCTTTTCTAGCCTCTCTCTTTGTTCTTTTCTATTGTTGCAATTACCCAGCAGTTTTAGGAAATCCACATCTTCTGTCATGCACTGGCTATGCAAAAAAAAAAACAAATAAGCAAATTTGAGTGATCTAGCTAGTCTCTGAGATGCAGATATAGTACAATAACTGTGTAGATAAGCTACATGAGGAAAATATAATAGTATTTTGATTATAAGTAAATCATCATACAATAATGAACACTCTAAGGTTGCACAAAATTATATAACCTCATTTCTTGGAGGTCTAAATGTTTGAAGTCACTAAAGAATTTGAATCAGCACAGAACACATGCTATTATGTAATAATATACCTTTCAGGTCTATATTAATACTTAAATGAGACAATCCTTAGCAGAAACAACATTGAACCTGCACCACTGATCTTTGATCCACCAAAAATAAATGGCAAAAGTGGCATTTCTACAAGGGGTAAGTTTTCCTGCACCCCCCCCCCCCCACAATATCTCCACATTTTCAAACATGCTTAACTCTGGCACTGCACAACAGTGGAGGCAAGGAGAAAGAACTTTACCTATAATGTTACCTGATCTCATTCAGTAACACGTTTAGCCATAATAATAAAACTATCCCTCAAAATATGAGCCATAATAAACCTTTTATTTTAAGGTGATAAGCCTCTACACTGCACACATCTCCAAATAATGTTAACTCAAAGACTGCACAGTAGTGGGGAAAGGAACAGCTTCTTTATCACCGCTATTAATCACCACTAGTATTTTATCCCAATAAGTAACTCTGCATTTCCAATGAATCAGATGTTCAATTTAACAAACCCAGTGAATGAAGACTCAACAACGCCAAGGATGACAGACTAAAGAGCTCCCACTCTGTCATGTCTCATAAATAACTCATACCACCAATAAATTCCTTAGTGGCAAAGTAGCAAATCATTTTCCTCTCCTCCTGTCATTTTAACATTTATCATTTTCACTTGTCAGTCTATTTTTTTCTCTTTGTCAGTATCTTCAGTTCTCAGTCTTCCTCCACATGACTTTTCCCACCTGTTGATTTTATGTTCTGGTTAGGGAGCTGCTTTAAAAATGAAAAAAGTTTACTTCATCCACACTAACTATTTTTAAAGTTTTACACTTTGTTGGATATTTCCTAAGGATGTCCCAACTTGTTTTAAGTGAGGCAAGCAGTTATTAAATGCACATAAACACCGTGGCTATGAAAATGTTAAGAAACTTAACATGAAAGAAATATATAGCTGTTTATTTATATTATATACCTATTGAGTAGATTTGCATGCATGACATGCATAGCTGCAAATTAAGGCAAATTTCATACAGTGGAGCATGGGGACAGGGTACCACAGAACATGAAACAAAGACAGACGATTAAACTTTTACATATATACTATGCAAACATACTATTTATGCATGGAAACATTTCTGTAGCATATTGAAAGCTCAGTGGGACAAAACTGAGAAATAATGATTTAATGTTTCATCATCACAGGTAATTTAATTGTTCATGCTATTCCTCATATTTTCTACTTCACTTCAAGACCAGCCAAATAGTTGAGCCTTTGTTAACGTTGATGCATGTCATATCCATACTATACAGGCATTTATCAGATTTGTTTAATAGGCTACCACATTATAAGCAGCCATAGATGAAAAGAAATGGTGTCTCTTCCAAGATGTTTTTCTGCCATCATTGTCAATATTCACAAAATCATATGTCTTTGTTGTAATTTTATATATCCTGCTGCCTCTTCTGCTCACATACAAGTAGCATTGCAATCACCTACTACATATATTTGAGTAGGGTAAGGCCTAGTGCTGCCTTGTCTGCAGTGAGTCCTAATGCATTTTGTGTGACTGTGTTCATAAATATATCCAGCTATGCTCACTCAAGTCCATGTACTCTAGATATTTACAATTCTGCTATCCACTATCTTTATATTGATGTCTGGCCATTATATTTGTAACCTTACATTTGTGTTTTTCTTTTATTTGTTGTACCTATATTGGGTTTACAATGTCCGGGTTCTCATATCATCATCCACCCCCTATCACAGACCCTGGATTATCAAGGTAGGTGGCAAAGCACTATTACTCACCTTCCAATAGTCCACACATTTTATCTGCTCTAGTAATTTTTACCTATGACAATGCTGCCATATAATTATGCAGTACAATGCATGGCATACATGATCTCTTATCAAGTCCATTCTCATCAGTCTAGACCTCTGTCCTCTTCATCTCATAACCCGAAGTGAGGAAGGCCAGTCCATGTAGATCTTAACCTTCAAGGATGGATACTTTTACCAAGTTTTTTAGTATTGTTTTTTCCCCACTGGACAGCTTCCAAAAACAGAGCTTATTTCCAGACCTTATTAGTGGTTACGTTAAAAAGCTGCTTTGCATCCTCACTTCTGGACCAACTCTGAGTGTTTTTCTTTTTTCTTTTTTCCAAAATTCAATGTTTTCTCTTCTTATCAATCCCAAGAAAAATACTCTAGAAATATCTCCTTACTTCCCTATTTTAGCCATCAACAGCTACTTTTGAAAATAAAACAGGTGCCAATTTCAAAAGGCTCTTGGGGTCCAAGATCAGCACTGTGGTAGGTTTGAGGAAAGGTGCTAAACCCTGTGGGCGATGCAACCAGTGTTCATATATCACCAAGGAGGGAGCTATAATCCTTGAGAATTTAATGAGGAGCACAATTACTTTCCAGCAGGGTAATTGTACTACTAGTAGAGTAGTATACTTAACCCACTGTGAAAAATGTAGTGGTTTCTATGTTGGCAAAACAGAACGTGTACTCAGAAATAGGATATATGAACATCTGTATGATATTAATAATCATAAAGAGAATAGTGCTTTATATAAACACTCCACATCATGTGTGCATCTTAGAGTGCATTAAATAAACGGGGGGGGGGGGGCGATTGGAAAAATGTTTTAAGAAAGAAGAAAACTTAGTGGCAACTAAGATTGGCTGCAATGTTCCCCCTGGGCTTAAATGAGACCATTTCTATTTTACCGGTTAATTGAAAAATCTAAATGATTATGACACAGAAGTACACTTTCCCTTGCGTTTTATTTTCTCTTGGAAACCATTTTTTAATATGTGTCAGGAATAGTTTTAAAGATTAAATTATATGTTTAGGTATTTATTCAGCAAAAATTATACTGGAGTTGTGTACACTGCTGTTATTTGTTGTTTTTTATTACACACTGCCTGCAATCCCTGGTTTTAAATGTGGGCTGATTTAAAATGATTAGAAGGAATGATTGGATAATTCACTGACCTATCATGGCTGTTATAATGGTATTTAAGTTGGTCGGGATGGGTATTTATATATTCTGATGAAGAGTCAGGTCGTTGGGACGAAAGCATTCAATATTTTGTATGTGTTTCAATAAAGGCGGATTCTTAACCATAGAAGCCCTTGGTTAGTGCACTTTTTTGTTTTTATGGTTGTTACCTTTGAAAATATCTTGTTGTTCTATCCCCCTTTGTTCCTCTGATGCATGTTTTGATTTCTGTTGATAGCAGTCATACTTCCCTATCCTGTTTTCAAAGTGAAATGTTTGTAATTTATTAGTACTGTCATGTCTCATTTGTCATTAAAACCACTTTTTCAGTTGTTATTGGTGCAAAATGTTCATACATTATGACATTCCTGACTGTGACATTTGGGTCCTTGGCCCATTTGTCTCTTTTTCAATTTCAGCTATCTCCCTCACTCACTGAACTGCCTGTTTTGTCATGGCTGCTAAAAAGGAATATCTCTGTCTTGTACCAGCTGACTGAATACATATTTGCCTATTTATGTAATCTTTCTTAGCAGGATAATACTCCCTGAAAGAATGCCATTCACTGCATGTTTGGGAAGGGGAACACACTACTTTGGGAGACTGAACACTACTGAAACAGACCAAGCCATTTAGAAATCATTATCTTATACTATTTTACTAACATGTGCTCTATCAGTAAGACCAGTACTTGCATCTAACATGTCTTTCTGACCATTAAATATCCTAAGTGTTTAAGTGATAACATCTCTCTGTGCTCTCTATCCCAGTCATTGCATTTCTCAGTTATTTTATTTGTAGTATAGATGGTAGACAGGGCCAGAAGAATCTATTTTCATTAAGGACTACTTCCCATTCACAAAGCTGATTTTAAAATTGTTGTTGATCACCTACTTGAATTAAAATGCCATAGGGACAAAACAATCACACCCCCACCCGCAAAACAAAATTGTTTTCTGCAGGAAGCAAGACCCCTCCCTCTTGCACCTCTCATGTGAGGTATTTGTTCTTCATACCCCATACTTGGGGAAAAATGGCCCTTTACCAAAGACTCCAGGCCACTCCAGTATTTTTTGCCAAAAAAAAACTCCATGGCCAAAAACAACCAGAAAATGTTGAAATAACATCAAAAGATGAGACCCTTGGGTCTGAATGCTTCTAACATACTACTAAGGAAGAAAATAAGATAGATATGAGCAGTTCTAGAGTTGTTCTACAGCTAACAAAAACCAATGATGCACATGGATTAAAACCAAAAGGAATTCCATCTGCTGAGGTGCTAGGAGATTAATGGAAAGTCCATTGCTGCAAAGAATTATACAGGATTGGAATGTAAGCGTAAGAACTTGATGTGGTTAACGTTAAGTTAACAAGAAAATGCACTGACATCTTGGGAATAAGTAAATTAAAATGGAGTGGAATTGGACACTTTATATCAGATTTTCTACTTTGGACAAGAGTCTTGCAAAAGAAATGGAGTGACCATCATAGTTAATAAAAGGGTGTCAAAATCAATTCTCAGTTACAAATCAAAAAGTATTAGAATGATTTGAATCAGACTACAATGCAACCCCCATTCCACAATACAGTGATTCAAGTTTATTCTCCAACTACTTAAGCAGAGGAGGAAGATGAGTTTTACAAGGATCTGCAATACCTTTTGGAAATACACACATGCATGCAATACACACACACACACACACACACACACACACACACACACACACACACACACACACACACACACACACACACACAGATATTACATTCATCACAGGTGATTAGAATTTTATAGTTTGCAGTCAAAGTATAATTGGGTACTTTTCTGCTATCGGGGCAACACATTTGTAATGTGGCAGGTAGTGGCTGAAATCTTTGCAAGGCTGCTGGAGTACCTTGAAACTGGTGTGAAAAGCAATTCTCTTTCCAAACTGTACAGATTATCTGACAATACTCAGAATTTTACCTCATGTGTTTGCCTTGTAACTCATGTTGTGATTTCTGTGGCGGATGCTTCTCTGAATCATTGCAGAGCTGTTAGCCATGAAGCGCTTCCCTTTCCAATTCTTGAAACAGCTGTTGTGTGTGAAGCGTTTCTTTTTTTTTTTTTAAAGAGGCAGCTCCTGCTTTGAAAGGGTCGGTGTCACAAAGTTAATACCTTTTATGAAGTAACGGCAATGTTTGCCATAAAACCATGACATTATGAATAAAATGACTAAAACCATGAGGGAAAATTCAGGACATTTGTAGAAGATCTGTACAGTGCAGAAAGATTGCGGCTGCAGCCTGTTCAACAGTGTTTGTGTTCAGAGTGCTGTGGCAGCGGTAGAGCCGATGTTTGCAACCTCCCATCTGCAAAATGTGTCATGAATGGAATATGAAATGCTCCCTCCACCTAATGTAGAATAAATGGCCAGAATGTAGGAAAGCTTAACTAAACTTCAATTAAGAAACTTGGACATATGAGAATACCTGTTTATAATACATACTTCTCATTGCAAATGTTGCCCCGATAACGGAAAAGTACCTATAATTGGAATAAATGACAAGTTTGGCCTTGAATTGCAATTTACAAAATGAAGCAGGGCATAGACTGATAGAATTCTACCAAGATAATTCATTTGTCATTGTAAACACTCTTTCAAAAACCTAATAGATGGCTTTAGCCATAGATATCACCATTTACTCTATACAAAAACTTGAATGACTATATACTTTGCAGTAAAAAATGGAAGAATTCTATACATTTAGCAAAATGGGATCTGGAACTGACTGTGGCTCAATCATCTTCATATCACAAAGTTTAGAATTAAATTAAAAAAAATAAGAAAAGTGTCCAGGTCAGTGAGATATGAGCTAAAAAGTATTACATATGAATATGTATTGAAGATGAAGAACATATTTAAGGGACAAGACTTGGTGGACTGAGTACCCCAAGAACTATGGACAAATGTTCAGAATATTTTCCAGGAAGTGGCAATAATCTTCATTCTGTCTGGAATATTTTATGAAAAAAATGCTGTCCTAGGAGGGTTTAGAATTGCTGGAGAAAGGAGATGAGTAAAAGGCAATGAAGATAGAAAATGCAGAATTTCAGAGTATAGCAAGAAGAGATACTGTACATATGCATATTTAAATGAGCAGTTCAAAGAATTTGTGGAAAATAGTAGAATGGGAAAGACAAGATCTGTTCAAGAAGACTGATGATACTAAGGGAAACTTCCAGGTAAAAGTGGGCATAATAAAAGACAAAGCAGGGAGGCATAAGCAGAAGATATTAAGAAAAAGTAGAAGGAATATAGAGAAGAGCTACACAAGAAGGACCCCAAAATCAATGAACCATATGATGGTGTGTTCGCTGATCTGCAGCAGGATGTTCCTGAGTGTGAAGTTAAATGGGCCCTTGAAAATCCTTGCTAATAATAAGGCTGCAGGGAGTGATGGAAGTCCAGTTAAATTGGTTAGAATCCAACACAATGATTGTGTAATGATGTTGCATGGACTTTCTCAGCAAATTTAGAGAAAAAATCAGGGTCCATTGGGTTGGAAAAGGTCAATTTATATTGAAGTCTCAAAAAAGGACATGCTAAAAAATGCTGAAATTATCAAACGATTGCACTTGTTTGATATGCTAGCAAGGTAATGCTTAAGATCTTGCAAGCTAAATTCAAGCAATACATGGATTGAGAATTGCCAGATGTCCCAGATAGTTTTAGAAGAGGCAGAGGCACAAGAGATCAAATGTCCAACATACGATGGATAAGAAAGAAAGCAAATGAGTTCCAGAAAAAAGCTTCTCTTCTGCATTATGGGCTACTCTAAAGCCTATATGTTGACCATAAGAAACTGTGTCAAGTTCTTAAAGAAATGTTGATACCAGGTCACATTATCTGTTTCCTGTGGAATGTGTGAGCAGAAGAAGAAGCAACAGTTAGGATTAAATATGGAACAATTGACTGGTTCAGGACTGGAAAAGGAGTAAGCAAATGTTTTATCTGTTTTTAAACTGAGAGACAGCAAATGTAATATAGAATCTGTGAAGGAATATGCCTGCTAGGAGATTAATTGGTGCTTCTGAACTCCTCGACATACCTGATAATCCCTTACTGAACTTTGATGATCACATAGACCTACTAAACCAGCACTGGCAAAAAATACACATAAATACACTAAATCATACTCGGAGGCTCTAAATAAAAACCTGCAAAAGCATCAGAGAGCTCCAAAGCAGACACCCACAAAACCTGCACCTCCCGTCACAAAATAGACAACACATAAAACACAAAATCAATGTGCCGTACAATCACAGCCCTTAAGGCGAAATAACATACCTAACACACTAGTAATAGGTGACTCAATAGTCAGGCACACCGACGCCCCACTCACTAGGCTGGACAAGGAGAAGGTTACTGTTAGCTGCCTGTCGGGAGCCAGAATCCGCCACATAACACAAGCACTCAGGTCACTCCAGAACAAGTACAAATATGACTCTGTCATTGTTCATGTTGGTGTGAATGACCTGAGATGTAACTCCCTGGACTACATGAAAAGAGACATGGAAGAGCTCTCTGATCATGTAGCCCAGGTGGGTATGACCCTGACCCTGATTAGCATCCTGCCCTCACCAAGAATGATACCTCAGTATAAAGAAAAAATGATCAATTTCAACAATTGGCTAAGCTTCTGGTGTCATTAAAAGGGGATCCAGTGTCTGTCAGCCTGGGATGACATGTTCGACAAGCCTTGTTGCTTCGCAAGAGATGGTTTGCACCTGTCACCCCTTGGCTTTCGAATACTGGCCAAGGCTCTTGCTGCCCCCATAGTGCCTTTTTTAGGCAAGGCTCAAAATTCAAACCCATCTCCATAAACAGCACAAGTAAAAAAATGAGGGTTATGCTACTCAACGCCAGGAGTTTAAATCTCAAAATGCATGCACTTGAAGCACTCCTAAGTATGGAGAATGTCAACATCTGTGCAGTAACTGAAACCTGGTTCAAGGCTCCAGAGAGCACTCCAGCATTACTGGGCTATAACTCATACCACACATTTTGGCCACAGATCATGGACCGAAACACAAAAGGAGGGAGTGTATCCATATTCATCAAGGATACCCACACCTCAAGGTTAGTGGCACAGCATGATACCTCTGAGATCATCCATGTGCAGCTAACATTGCGCAAATCTGCAATGCAAATTCTGGCCTGCTACAGATCACCCTCCATGACCCAGGACCACCACTCAGCCTTTCTGGAGACACTGGAAAACATGAAGGTCCTACTGAACACCCTGATATTGGGCAATTTCAATTATCCTACCATTAACTGGGAAAACTACTTGAGTACAAACTCCCAGGCTCAGCACTTCCTGGAATTTATCAACTCAAATGCCTTGGATCAGCTGGTAAACTCCCCTACCAGAGGCCACAACATATTGGACCTGGTCATCACCAACATGGGCGACAGGTGTTCTGTACCGGAGGTCAACCTGTCACTGGTTAGATCAGACCATAAACTAATCACCCTGGATGTCCACACCCCACCACCACCTCCAACCAAGGAAACCACAGTGAAAAACTTTTCTAAAGCAAACTTCACCTTACTTAAGGCAGAGGTGATAAGTTTCACAGCCCCCACCCTAAAGGATAACACTGCCCAAGATGCAGAATTCTTTACAATTGCACTCCATGAGCACCTACAAGGATGCATGGATCATGCCATCCCTAGCAAAACCAAGACTCACTCCCCTAAGAAAAGGAAGCCAGTCTGGTGGACCCCTGCCATAAACAGGTTATACAACAAAAGGAGGAAACTAGTTCAGAAAAAAAAGCAAATCCCAAGAAGGAATGACATCCCTGATCAATATCAGTAAGAAACTAAGGTCCCTCATAAAATCATCCAAGGCTAACTTCAAAAGAAAAATAGCCAAGGATTCAAAAGATAACCACAAAGCCTTCTTTAGCTATGTCAAGAATCTAAGTGGCAACTTGCAGATATGCTCTGAGCTAGTGCAAAATAGCACAAAATATACTGAACCTACTGATATTGCCAACATCCTGGCAGATAGATTCAGTGCAAACTTCACCTCCCTCTTACCTTCAAAAGGGCCTACAACAATACCGGAAAAGTGTAGTGTCCCGGAAATCACAGAAGCACAGGTAAAAACAGCCCTTTCAAAATCCAAAAATACAGCATCAGTGGGGCCAGATGGTGTCCGAGGCTGCATCTTGCATGAACTACAGAACGAACTAACCTCCCACCTAAACACACTGTTCAACCTCAGCCTCTCCACAGGCTACGTGCCCATAGAATGGCGCACAGCAATGGTTATTCCGTTCCACAAAGGAGGGCCCACAACTGACCCTGGTAACTATCGCCCCATAAGCCTGACTAGCCTGGTCTGCAAGGCTATGGAGCGCATCATCATGGAACTCATTAACAAAGACATTGGGAACCTCTAAACACTTGACCTGACCCAGTTCGGCTATGTTAAGAGCAGATTACGCCTACTAAACCTGGTTGACTTCTTCGAGACAGTCACCAAGGGCATAGACGAGGGAAAGGTGGTTCACACAGCCTACCTTGATCTCGCCAAGGCGTTCGACATCATTCCTCACTTGGGTATTATAGAAAAACTCACCAGCCTGAACATAAATACCTACATTACAAGATGGGTTGCCAACTGGCTTACAGACAGAACTCACACGGTAAGAATAGCAGGCTCCAGGTTCGACTCTAAACCAATCAGAAGTGGTGTCCTGCAAGTCTCGGTTCTGAAACCCCTACTGTTTGGCATATATTTCTCAGAAGTACAGGCAAACACAGGAGGACTATGGCTAACCATGTTCGCCGATGACTGCAAACTGGGATCCATAATTGACTCTACGGCTGACATGGACATCCTTCAAAAAGATCTTACTGAGACAGACACCTGGTGTCAAAGTCATGGCCTCAAGCTAAATGCCAAAAAATGCATAGTCATCCCATTTGGGAAAAACAAAACACCCACGAATTACCACATAGGCAGCAGCCCCCTTAATACAGAAGAGATAATAAGAGATCTGAGGACCCAGGTAGATAGTAATCTCTCCTTTGACAATCATATTGCCAAAGTAGTTAGGAAACCCTTCAATGTGGCCCATCTAATTACTAAGGGGTTCGCATCTAGAAATAAAGAGGTTATAGTGCCCCTCTACTCATCACTCATCAGACCCACCATAGAGTACAATGCCCCATTTGGGATGTACCTCACAAGACACTTCCAACAGCTGAAAAGACCACAAAAGCACCTCACCAAGAGGATAACTGGCCTCAAACATATGTCCTATGCAGCCCAACTGAAAAAACTCTGGCTGTACTCAGTGACATATCGCTTACTCAGAGGTGATCTCTGCCTGACTTACAAAGCCATGTCCAACTCAGAATTGATGGACATGCTCCACCTAAAGAAATCCAAGTCACTGCGAGCCACGCGCTCTAGTGAGCTAAACCTCGCCACAACAATAAATAGAATATGCTGGAGGGATAGATTCCTGTCACAGAAACTCCCCATGCTTTGGAACAAAATTCCTAACTACATTAGGCAGAGCCCCTCACTAACACTCTTCAAGAGAAGCCTTGACGAGTGGATGGGTAACAGAAAATACACCCCTGGGATCACTTCATTGGCTCTGCTTGACAGAGGCTCAGTTAATTAATCAATGGGGCGGCGAAAGCCGGCACACTCTGGCTAGGCTTATACATGCCTTCCGGCAGATAGCCTAATACCTACCTATGAACCTATGATGGAACATATGAGCCAAGTATGTTTACTAAGGATTCAATTATGCAATTTTAATTGAAAGTGGATACTTTTGAACATAAACTGCAAACTTTAAAAAAGTTACAATGGCAGCGATTAAGCTTTGATGTTTATTTAAAACATAAAATTGTACCAAGGGGCTTGCAACTTCTAAAAATGCCCACTTATGGTCAAAATATCCCGATTTGTTAAAGCGCTGTCAGATATTAAATTTGACATGTTCACTACAATACGTGCAGCTGATGAATGATTTCTTTCACTCACTTGAAATATCGCTTCCTACAGATATTGAGCAGAAATACTTAGAACTAGTTCATAGTGTTGAACAGAATCAGCACACAAATTTATTGTATGAAGCAATAGATCATATTAAAATATTTGAAAATAAATTAATAGACACCAAAAAAAAAATGGCCAGAGACTTTAAAGATTTTAAAACTGGACGCAGTTTTGCATGGTCCAATCGGAAAGAACCTTCCTTGACATGTCAGAACAATACACATGCGGAAGCTGATACTCAGAGAACAAATCCGCCTTCCACAACACAAACAGAAGTTAATATTGAGAGGACTGGGTCAAATAACACTGTACAACAACCAGTTACAATTGTTGATCCAAATATCATTTCTGTACTTGATCCATTGGATTTTCCTCATCTGCAGAGCTCACCATTACTGTTTACAGCGCAGCAGAAATAGAAAAGGAGTTTTCACAATGAGTTGCAGTGGGGGAAGAACTAGTACAAACAGCAGTATGTGAAAAATCCATAAAACTTTAAAACATAATTTAGTTTTTAACCATTCCAAGTATGAACTTAATGAATATGAACTATCGGTCCTTAACAAGGGACTTTCATTTGCACCAGCTTGTACTGTTGATGTGTCACAGGTACTGACTGAAGTAAAATATTTTATCAGGTCTTTAAATGTAAGTCTTACTTATGGAGCCAGTAATGAAACTAATGCTTCTACTCTAAGAAGGAAAAGTACATATATACCTAGTAGCAATCTGGCTATGCAAGCCTTTGAGAAGGCTGTTGAACATGATATTTATTTACTGTATCAAAATTTATCAAAATATATTTATTATTATTTATTTTATTTTATTTTACATTTGTTGACCAGGATACTCCGACTGGATATATGTCCATTTTCAGCGTAGGCCTGGGGAGAAAAGCTCCAGATAACACAGATAGAAGATAACAGATATGAGTCAAACATATTTACAAAGCCCTCTAGTAGGTACTCACAATATACACAGTGTGTGATAGTATACAAAAACAGCAGGTTGCAGCAAGCTATTATGAGCAAGAGATGCGTACAATATTAATTTAAACAAGGCATCGAATAACTAGTGATTAATCAGGACTAAAAAGGTAATTTCATAATTTAAATGTAAATGAATATGATGCTGTAAAATATTTACTACAAAATGAGCATATTGTTATTAAGAATACTGACAAACGTGGTGGTGTGGTAGTGCTTGATTACTATTTGTTTACTATAAATGAAATGTTGAACAGCATTGATTATAAGAAAATTACTAGACTTGAGCGTAATAATATAATAAAAAGAGTCAATAATGCTTTGTTGGAGATGTTCAATGTCGGTTCATTAGGTTTTGACCTATTTAACTATCTTACAACAACATCACCAATTACATCTATTATATATGGTATTCCAAAACTACATAAAATATAAGTTGTCCACCAGTGAGTCCGATAGTGTCGGCAAGGGGATGGGTTACTAAACCCATTTCTAAGTATCTTGATTTAGAACTAAAGAAATGTTTACCATCAGCTCATGCTATTATTAGGGATTCTACACATTTTCTTAGAGAATTATATGCATGGACTACAAGTAGAGACATTAGTTATTATTCTTTAATTACGATGGATGGAGATTCCCTGTTCACATGCATTCCTAATAATATTGGTATTGATAGTGAGACTTTTTTTGAACAAATATTCATGAATGACTGAATCCAAGATTCAAGATTTCTGTCACCCATTGGGCATTATTTTAGAAAATAATATATTCCTCTTCCAAACACAATTGTACCATCAGACCACAGTTGTTGCCATGGGCACACCTGTGGCTAATACATATGCGAACATTGTGATGTTTAAGTGGAATAACAGAATACATTCTGTCCATTTCCAATAATTCATATTTTGAAGGCATTGTTTTTTATCATAAATTCATAGATGACCTGTTTCTTATTTGGATGGGCACATTAGAAGATTTTAATATTTTTTTAATAGTATGAACACCTACTGCAGTGGTGGTGTAGCATTGTCGCCTCACAGTAAGACATTGTCCTGTTTGATTCTCAGCTAGAGCGTCTTCTGTGTGGAGCCATGCGTGAATGGGCGTACCTTCATTGAAGGTTGTGCATCAGGGCTGGCAACTCAGCACATAAAAATCTACTGCCAATCATTAGCAGACCGGAGTTCCGCTGTGGCGACCCCTAACTGGGAAAAGTCGAAAGACACAACAAGTATGAACACCTATACTGATTTTTTAAGTATTAAAAAAGAAATATCTTTATATGCAATAGACTTTTTCGATATTATGTTAACTAAGAGAGATTTAGGTACTTTACAAACTAGGCTATTTAGAAAACCTGTGAAAAGGAGTACATATGTGCATCGCACAAGAAAACACACCCTTTTATGTTTAATAATGTTATACATAATTAAATAAAATGCATTGCTGGATTACATACCGATGATGGAGAAAAGTTATGTCCGTTTGAGAATACTGCCAATGATTTCCTCCACAGGGGTTATAATATAAATTAAGTCACTAACACAAAAAACATAATTACCCAAAGGTGGACTTCTGATACTAAGCTGATTTTTTTCTAATTACATTACAGAAAACAGTATTAAACAAATGAATGAGAAACAAAACTTTAAAAGGTGCATGCTTACTTTTAACCAAAATACTAATGCAGTCAAAATATTAACACTAAGTACTGGACAATTATGTCTCCTGACCCTGAGATAAGGAAGTTTATATGTGATAGACCAGTTTTTGGCTATAAAAGATGTAACAATCTCAAAAATCAATTATGTTATAAGGAACAGCCTAGAAATAATTTCTCATTTAAGACTAACAAAACAGGGACCTCTAAATGTAATAAACGTGCCCATTGTGTTCATATTAATACTGAAAAGACTTTCCTTCATCCTGTGAGTGGCAAGACTTTCTATGTGCGCACATTTGGGAATTGTGATACAAGGAATGTTATATATTTAGCCACATATTAATCTTGCAACTCATATTATGTCAGGGAAACCAATAGGAGACTTAAGGATCGTATAAGCAGCCATCTCTCAGATATCAATAGGAAATTATGTGCTAATGCACTTTATAAACATATTCATGATCATGATTCAACACACTATTTTAAGTTTTTGATTTTATCAAAATTAAATGAATCTATACGTGGGAGGGGACCTAGTAGAACATAATGAGATGGCAGAATTTAAATGGATTTTGAGGCTCAGAGCATATATTTTACCAGGCCTAAATGAAGATATTTCTTTAAAACCTTGGTTAAAACAGTTGCAACATCAGGTTTGATTTTATCATGTGGTTTTATCATGTGACTTTGATCGTGGATTATTTAAACTGATTTAATTCTGTTTCTGTTATTGCCTGATGAAGCTTTTTAAGTGAAACTGCTAAGGTTGTGTAATAAACTTTGGAATTTACCTTTGAATTCTTGGAGTTTGTTTTAGCTAGCGTGGTTCCAGTGAATTTGCTTCCTTTGCCTTTTTCCATTAATAACATGGTTTTGAGGGTTAGGACTATATGTAAGGCTATACGTCAGAAAACTGGTACATTTGAACTGTGGTGCTTGAGAAAATTTTGAGATTTCATTGCCTACAAGAAGAACAAACAATTACTCTTTCTCTTCCCTCTTTGCTGCTAGTTCATAGAAAGAAAGGCACCCTTCACTTTAAATTATGCTTTGCAGGGGTGCACTTGCTCAAGTTTTACCTGCTGAATGCAGAGAGGGAATCACTTGTTGGTTCTGACCCCCCCCCCTTTTTACATTACTAGCAATTCATCCTTTAGCTGAAAGAAAGTAAAAGCAATTCTGGCCACTCCTGAGAAAGTCTGTCAAGGCATGCATTCTCCTGTTCAAATTAATTATGGAAGCACTTTTCCATATGATAAAATAACACAGTAAAGAGTCAAAGGTTCCTTACCCCTCATCTTGGCAGGGTGCAGTTTAATAGCTCATCCTCCTTACACAGGAAAACAGGTACCTGTCAGGGGACTCAGTCACATTAGCTTGTTTAGTTAGAAGCTCACCTCGAGAACTTGTTTCTGATCTTGAAGGTGAGCATTCATAGCTTTATCAGTTAAGTGGGCTTACTTTTAGTTATTCTCCCTTTTTGCCTGACCACTATTATGCTTGGGCTGTCTGACGTCCATATCCCCAGCATCTACTATGCATACCTTCATAAATTGATTCCAGCTCGGAGAAGGTGTTTCAAAGGTCAGTTCCAAACAGTGTTATTCACTGCCTTAAGCTTTTCTATCTTCCTACTACTCCAAAAGAAGTCTTCTATACCAGCACTTCTCATGTTAATAAATATGATTTAAACACCTACACCACCTTATTTCATTCAGTAAAGTTTTACGGCACAGTCTTTCATGACTCTTTCCCTTCCCCCTTTGTTGCTAGGTCAAAGAATGAAAGGCACCCTTCACTTTAAGTTGGACTCTGCAGAGCTGTAATGAGGTTTTTGTTTGTTTCATTTTATATATCATGACATGTATTTTCTTAACATGTTAACCTACCTGCTTTAAGTAATTGATTTAACTGATCTTCTGTGTTATGAGTGCTTCTCTATTTTCTCTTTCTAAGGATGTACATAAGCACATTTATTTCTGTGAATTATATCTGATTGCTAGGTCATTTTATGATTTATAGTGGTTTAAGGGTATTAACTAATTTGTGCTGAGTACTGCAATAACCTCTACTGCCCATTATGTTTTTTGCTAATGTATTGTTTTGAACCAGCTAATTCTTATGTTTATTTAGGTAATAATAGCCAGATTTTCTAAAGGCCAAATTGTCTTTGTTAGTGTTTGCTATATATTAAATATGATGTATAGATCACTTCTTATCACCATTTAAAATGACAAATATTTCAAATATTGCATCTAATGTTAAGCTTTCTGTAAATGCAACGTATTGTCATCACTGAAAAGAATGTGCTAACCTTTGTGCCTTCTGTAATACAGTTCAGTTGCTTCCTTGCTCTTCTCTTCCTCTGTCTTCTAAATCTCTCTCTCTTCCTAAACTAATACATCATTACATTATTTCATAATATGTTCTTTCACAAATTCACTTCCCTAACTTTCTTACAGGCACTTACCCTAGTTTTACCCGCTGAGTGCACAGGTACATAGCTTCATAAGTTCATAGGTGGATACTAGGCTAATGACCACTAGGCCCCTTAAAAAAATCTAGCCGTACAACCCAGATGTGACCCACAAATTTGATTTATATTTGATTTATAGGAGATGGTTTACTGACTGCCTCTGTCCATCAGAGGCATAACAGCCAGACCAGAGGTGAATTTCTGATTACCCATCCACTGGTCCAGGTTGTATTTAAATAGGTATAGGGAGGAACTTTGCTTTACATTGATGGGGAGCCTATTCCAAAGAATGGGAATTCTCCGAGAAATGCATTGGTTTCTCCAACATGTCCTATTTATGTTGCAAGCAAAATTAAGGACTTTTAACCTAGTAGCTCTGAGGCTGTTTGTTTTGCAAATATTCAAAAGATTCATCAAAACTGAGTCCTGGGATGCCTTTTGCATGCCAAAGAAAGATCGCCTTTCAGATGTCTGTATGATGCCAAGTAAAGAGACAGGGCTTTGAGGCAAGCAGAGTAGGGCATTGTGTTTACTCATTGTATTCTTTTTGTAAGGAACTGAACTTTTGTGTACCTTCCAGTTGCTACATGTGTCTGGTCAGGTACACACCGAAGGGGACATTATACTCCATGATGGGCCTGATGACGGCTGACTACTATGGTATGATGACTTCTCTAGACCTAGATGCCATGCCCTTCTTATAAGTTTAGCAACATAGGCTTTTCTTACTACTTTGGACATATGCTGGTTTAAGGCTAGGTTACTATCGAAATGAGTTCCTAGATTCCTGACTAGTGAATCAACTTTTAAGGGTGTTTTACTGATAACTATAATGTATTTCATGGTATAGAGTTTTAAGCCATGGCTTTCTCAACAATCGTTTGCCTGCATTATACCTTCCTGAAGGGTGTTCTTGTCTTGGGGGCATTCAGTGACTACTCCCTGTTTCCAGTCATCAGAAAACTTGGTTTGCCAGTGGCTTTTGACATTTGTTTTGACATCTGAGAAGTAAATGCCAAAGAGGAGTGTACCTAGCACTGAGACCTGGGGGACTCCACTGGTGACCAGCTTCTTTGTGCAGGTGACCTCACTTATTATGTGAATATCATTGCTAGTGAATGTAATAATTATTTTCTAAGGTTTAACCCAATGATGATTCAGATAAATGTTCTGTAACCAATTTTGTATCTGAGGTATGTTCAATAATCACAGGCGGATTGCCTGTATACCTCTGGAAGGGTGCTAATTGCACATTATTGTGCTTTGAGAATGGGTTCTCTGTAAAATTGTTGTGTTTTACTTACTTATATATATTTTTTTATTACTATATATTTCTAAGTATATTTTTGATGTAAAATAGTTCCTCTGCCTAATGTTTCAAACTTGCTGTAGTATAAGTTAATGGTGTTGGAGGAAACATTTTACATCTAAAATATAACATTTAAAAAATAACACGGTATTTACTTTATTTTTTTTGGTCCCTTACTCCTAAATCGTTTTGTTGGCAATCATTGGAGATTGAGATTGCTAAATAATGACATATATTTGAGCTTCAGACTTTTACTTCCTTTAGAAAATTCATGCTAACATAAATCCTTTACTTAAGCAACTTTGTAATTTTATAAGAGCAATAATTAATATCTGTTTCTGTTTTAGAGCCTTTGTCCCTCTTTTATTTTAGGCTTTATTCAGATTTCTTCAGCTGAAAGGTGCAGAGGTATGCAAACCTCTTTACTGCTGCTGCTGCCAGTAGTCATCTCACTCACTCACTCACTCACTCACTCACTCACTCACTCACTCACTCACTCACTCACTCACTCACTCACTCACTCACACATAGACACTCACACGCACACACATAGACACACACTCACAGGCACACACAGACAGACACACATACACACACGCATGCGCCTGCACGCATGTGCGTGCGTGCACACACGCGCGCACACATCTCTGCTTCAGAATAATGCATGGTAATGAAAACCCTGTTATTCTAGCAACTTTCTAAGTTTATAAGAGCTATATTTAAAATCTGTCCCTATCTTTAGCCCTTTGTTTTCTCATTATTTGTGGTTCTGTCTAGATTTCTTGTGCTGAGAGGTATGGTCAAGAGGTATACAAATCTCTTATGTGATGCTGCCAGGGATCACTCGATCGCTCTCACTCTTCACTTTCTCTCTCTTCCTCTCTCTCTCATGCGCACACACACACACACACACACACACACACACACACACACACACACACACACACACACACACTCACTCTCTCTCTCGCTCTCTCAGCCTTCTGCTTTCATGAATGCATTCACTAACACACAGACAGCAACATAAATACACACACACAATTTTTTCTGTTTCATTTATTTTCAATCATCTCTATCTCTCTCTTAGTTGCATACACTCATGCACTCTCACACACGCTTTTTATTTTACACTCACTAAACAGCAGGAGTGCTGCTTAGCGAGTATAAAATAGTAGCTTAACCAATCTCTCTCTCACACACATATGCACTCTCACATACAGATATAAACTCATGCATACACATTGTTTTTATTTTACTTTATTTTTTTTACAATTTACACTCATTAAACAGTAGAAGCACTGTTTAGCGAGCGTAAAGTAATGGCGGCCAGTAGTTTTTTTTTTCTTGCCCGAACTTCTTGGCAGCTTGATATGCTGTTGTGAAGCAGCAGACTTATTCAGAGGGCATTAATTGTACATTAATACACTGCTGGAGAATGTTAATTTTCCAATCAGGGTACTGATTGTACAGTAAACTCATTCTCTAAAAGTAATTATAGGCCTATTAGTTTGACTTCCTTGTTAGGAAAAACTTTTTAAAGATGTCTGAGTTATTGAACAATACAAGTCTTAACATGGATATTAGAGATTTGGATCAACATGGGTTTACTAAAGGCAGATATGTTCAGCATAATTTGTCGTTTATAATCAGGTTACTTTGGCCTTATATAGGGGTCTTACACAAGGAGTTATTTTTGTGGACTTGGCTAAGGCTTTTGACAGCTTACCTCATCAAGTTATCAGAGAGTGTCTTTGAAAATTTGATATCAATTGTTATATAGTTAGATGGATAATGTCTTGGTTATACAACAGGAAAGAAAAAGTTAGGATAAACAATCCCTGGGATTCAATAAACTCCATGCAGGAATAGTGCTATTCCTGCACAGAGTGGTTCATGTCCATTTAGCCTTAGCTTTAACAGCAGTGCGCCTTGCATATTCATGAAGGCGTGCTGCTGTTAAGGCTAAACAGATACGAACAGTGAACGAGTGCAGGGGGCATGTCTTAGCAGTGCACAGATATCGAACATGCCTCCTGCACTCAGAAAGTGCCGTACAGCACTTTGAAAACAAGTACAGTGTCTGCCGACACTGAAAAGTAAAAATACACAAGCAGGCACATCTCTGAACTGTACAGACAATCACAGAATGTCCAGATAGGTATGCTAGTGCACAAGCTGGCATACCACAAGTTCTATGTATGTAACAGCAATATTTAAAAAGTGTCCCTAGTAGTGGCCAGTCTCCCCCCATGTATGATGTAGGTGTTGTGCCCTAAGAGGCCAACAGGTATGTGCATACCCCTAAATTAAAATTAAAAATAAAAATGTATTTTATTTTTTTTTTTGCATTCCAAGTGAAGTGTAAGCATAGCTGAGCGGGTTTGCTCATTTTGCCGCTGTGCTCAGCATAACTGAAACATCGCTAAAGAGCTAAATAGAAATATACAGCACAAATCCTCACTGTGAGATAGTGCCGTGGTTAGAGCTCCCACTTTGAATGCAGCCATTCATGGTTCAAGCCCCAACACAGTCTTGTCACTTTTACATGGAAAGCAGTATTAATATCATTATTTTTTTATTAAATGAGGTAGTAAATAATATCTGTCAACTAGGGGAGTGTAGCAGGTCTAAAAGTGAAGTGTGAGTATATAAGAAATGTGAAACTCCCACGTAAACACAAGTATCCCATACATTATAGTCACACACTAATGTAATGAAAGCACCTAGGGGGATGTCATGGAATGTAAACATATACAATGAGCACTATGTCAGTAATGATGAATTAATCCACAATCATGATTGCTAAAATGTACATGCTAAGCACTAGTTAGCTTAGCTAAGTGGATTTGTACACTGTTAAGCAATGCTCACCATCTACCCCTTTAAGCACTGCTCACCTTAGCTGAGCAAATTTGCGTGTTGCTTAGCTTAGCTCAGCATATTAAAAATGGTCCAATGACAGCAAAGGGTGGGAATTTGGCCTTATGTAAACCGTGAAGGTAGGAATACAGCCAGAACCTATTATAGTCCGATCCTGTAGGATTAATGGCAGGTGTAGGTGAGGGCTCGTGCTTCTGGGCGCAAAGCTGGGGCACTTTGGAGTCTAGGGTCATGGCTAGGCTCCTTATCAAAATCCATGATGACAGACTGCTGCAGGGACAGTACCAGGGCTCACAGTACAAAGTGGAGGCCTGGGACCATCTGACATATGATCTCACAAGTGCTACTGGTATCCTCCGGACTGGTGATCAGGTACGGCATCACTATGCCAACCTAAAGCGTAGAAAGGGGAAGTTTCTGGATCAGTGGATCATTGATGCCCTGCGCAACCATGCTCCAGATGTTTGTAAATATCACAGTTACATGTGTACCAAATTATAGCCTGAGTATGTGATAGACAGATATGCATAATGTTTGTTTTCTACCCCTACAGCTGCAGAGGAGAGGGCTAGTAACATTGAAGCCCATGCTGACAGACTTGCATGGATGCATCGACAGGCTGGTGAATACAGACTTATCTTGCAATATCTAGTGCCATAAAGTAGAAGTAGTATTATGCACTGTGTCCTATGATTAATAGACATGTTTGTCAGGCTAATAGCAATCTACAAGTTATGCACTGAGAAATCTGCCATATGTCTGCAATAAAGAATGTTACAGAAAAACTGTTGTGTTTACTCTGCTATGTTGCAGTAGAAATAGAATGTGAACAGGTTATTCACTGTAAATATGGCTTTGACAGTATGCATTAACTGAGCTTGACCAGAGAACCAGCTGGTATGTAAAGTGTAGATTGTGGTGCTGTAGAACTAAAATCTGAAACATGAATGGTAATTTGTAATGTATAATAGTGTGTCCCCAGCAGCATTGCCATGTGCTAATGTATGCTTCACAGATAGTTACTGTCCTGTGTATTTAAGCTTTGAATTATATTATCTGTCATGTAGAAATGTCAGGAATACAAGGTCAGACTGTCTACCCAAGGCAGTATTAGACAGAAATCAGTCAACCCAATGATAGTAGTTCCCCAGTAGCACAGTCTGATGAGATATGTTCTGTCGTTCCTTTTTGCACAAACAGACACTGTTCGAATTCCGGGAGTATGTGCATATATGTGAATATGTGTAGAAACAGCCAGGTAGTGTTAACAGATATTACCTCCACAGGTCTTACAGGTAAGGAATTGTTTGTATTAGCTGTAAGAATGGTTTACTAATACACTGTGTACAACTGTTCTACTGCCAACTCCATGCCTGCAAGTGGCAGCAAGATAAGTATATACACCATACACCAAGCACACTGGCCGATATATGTCTCTCAAGTGTCACGCTGTCATGGCTAGTGGTCACTGCAGCACAGTAACTATCTGTCATGTGCGACTCTCAGGATTACAAGGTCAGACTGTCCAACCTAGAGAGTATTAGTCAGAAATCAGTCAAGCAAGAAACAGCAGTTCCTCAGTAGCTCAGTGCAATGGAAAATAGCATTCTTGTTCATTTTAACACACCCAGACATGGTTCAAATCCAGGGAGTTGTACTGAGATGTCTGCATATATACACAATAGAAACCCTAAATATTTGTAGTAACAGTCAGAAAGTGTTAACAGATTTTTTTTCCACAACTCTTACAGGTAAGAAAATGTGTATAATAGCTGTATGAATGGTATACTAATACACCTGAATATGTGTAGAAACATGCAGAAAGTGTTAACAGATATTTTTTCCACAGTTCTTACAGTTAAAGAAATGTGTATAGTAGCTGTATGAAGGGTATACTTATACACCTGAATATTTTTAGAAACATTCAGAAAATGTTAACAGATATTTTCTCAACAGCTGTTACAGGTAGAGAAATGTGAATCTAGGGAAGTATGCCAGTAGCAGACACACACAACAGCAATGCAGGGTACCACTTCTTTGTCAAATATGTAACCCTGACATGTACAAGCTCCATCTAGCAATGTACCCATAGTTGTCACAGTCAGCCCCATACCATTACAGGTTGGCAGTTTAAGATGTATGTATGTGCTACACAAGCTATGGGGCCATAGGCAGATGTAAAGTGAGGCCAGACCTGTAGAGAAGAAGCCTATGCAGTTGTCAATGGACTTTTTCTTCGCTCCCCCATCCTTATCTGCATCAGTAATTATTATTCATATATTACGGGTATGTTTTTACAAAACCAAATGTTGGGACATGTGTTCCATTATTGTTCATATAATTAATTGGTTGCATGTTAACATACCTTGTTCAAGTACCATTGTTGGTGGCCTGTTGCCGTCATTGTTACTGGCATGCTGTTACAATACTTACTGTTGTTCCATTTATGCATGTGTTCTGTTTGCTATGCAACTGTTTCACATATGTTGTTTTGGGTTAATTAGAACATCCATGCATGCTGTTAAAACTAATATTGAAATGTTTTGTTCATGACTAACCAGTATATCTTGGAAAACCTCAACACCATAGCACATTTGGGAAGGCCGATCCCGACGGATCCACCTGTCCCACCCCATCTGGCCATGGCACCAGGCCCTAGCACTCTGAGAGTCGGGACCCACCCTGGAACTTCATCTTCTGCAGGCCCTGCACCACCTTTGGCTGGAACTGCCTCAGTGGACAGGGCTCATCCTGCCCCAGGTGCAGAGATGAGTCCATCATCTGCCGTCAGTTTTGGGGGAATGGTGTGCAGTGTCATCTGCTCTGAGTTATGTGGCCAGCTGTGCCAGATGGAGGGCTGCCTGGCGCACATTGAGTAGCAGGCTACCCCTCCTGTCCAGCCCTCAGTGCAGCCACCTTTGGGGCTGTGAAGATGCAGTGGTGACTGCCTGTTGGTGGGGATGTCAGTCCCACTGTATCCATATGGGGGCTCATGGGTCTCTGATTCCCAGCTCCCTCCCCATCCAAGGTGTTTACTTCCACATGTGTCATACACCACCCCTGTCTACTGTCTTGTCTGTCTCCCTACCCAACCTACCTACCCAGATGTACCTACAATCCTTCCCCAACATCCCACTCTCACCTTAAAAAAGGGCATCTGTCACAAAAACGTATTGCCCTATACATAGCTTTCCATTTTGCACATGTGTCCAATGGACACATGTAATCCAATCCAATTGGCTTGACAACAATTTCTGTTGTCCTCACCCATCTCTCTGGGGTTTGAGTGGTCAAATTCATCTCCAAATTTTGTATGAATGCACAGCTGTTGCTGTACAAGAAATGGACAGCTATGGACCTGAAATATGTGAGTAGATTATCTGAGAAAGTTGCTGCAGTAACACCATCTGTTCTAACATATATTGCCTGAAATATCACAAGTCTGACACTCAATTACGTCTCATAAGTTAGTGACCTCAATCATCACATCATCCCACTGATTTGTTAAAAATACACAGTTATGGGGACTAGGCAAAAGATATGAGCCACACAACCGGACATCCTACGAATATCTGGACATAACATCATTTATTTTATTTTTATTTTACATTTGTTGACCGGGCTAGTCTAGCTGGATATATGTCCATTTTCAATAGAGGCCTGGGGAGAAAAGCTCCAGAAATTAAACACATTAGACAAAGATAGACAATGCAAATACTAAGGCTTTAATATTATGGAAACTACACTGAGCTGCCAAGCATGTCACCAAACACTGTCCAAACTACAGTCAGACCAACACAACACCCCAAACCATCTCTGTGGACTTACACATCCATTTGAAAATATAACAGGCACTACAGGCATGTAACAGTAGTGGAAAACAGATACTGGTATGGAAGTGCATACCCACAGCCAGTTGCACCACAGTCACTGTGACATACCGGTAAAACAACTGAACACTACAGTATAATGACTGCGTGAAACAATTATCCTGTTTGCCACTCACGCACTACTGCTACATATACTGCCCCAAGTAACAGTGTAATGGGAATCCTGAGGTGTTACGGGACATGTCACAGTCTGCCCATACAAACATATACAGCCAATAGAACACCAGAAACTGGAGCAGCATGCACAATCAGATAGAAAGGACTCATGACCCTCACATGTACCCCCTCCCTACACAGCACAACTAACATTTACACACTACTTTGCTACACCGTCCTGACAGTCTAACAATGGCCAGACATACACAGACTACTCAAGTGTACATATTCCCACAGAATGTCCAGGCTTTGGCCTCATATCTTCCTTGTAACATGTCTGGCAGTCTGCTACATCACTGGGGTGATAGCAGGAATGAAGGCACTAAATAATGATGTAACATACCTCTGAACCTCTTAGTGCATGACATCTGGACAAAGCCAGACATAATTGAATGACAGAGGCCCAAACACAGGGGCATATTGGAAATATTGCTGTCATAAACTGAGAAAGTTGCTGGTGTTACAGGGTTTGTTGTAACATATCCTTTCTGAGAGATATGAAGTCAGAAACACAAATGGATGTTAGCATCTACTGACTACAATCCCCACAGTATCCTACTGATTTGCCAAGGACAAAAACTGTCTGGGAAACAGACCAAACATAGCAGGCAAACCTCTGGTCATTTTGCAGATAGCCATACAGCTGAGAGTTATGTCATCCACATAACACTGTCAGACTTGAAATCAAGCTGAAAATGCATGTCCAGACAAACCCTGTTAAACTAGCATTATTCCAACTGTATAACATCAATACTTACATTCAGTCCCTAAGTCTGGAACCTTCTCCCTCAATTAGTTGGGCTGTCTCCACAAGTCTTGTTGTAAGAGGGATTCCCACCTACCCTCTGGGATGCTGTAGCTCACACATCTCCATGATGTCCTCCTCACAGGCTAGGAAAAGGAGCAATGCCCATATGAAGTACTCAATTATAAGAGTGTGTCACCATACCATTGGCTATTAGAATAACAACACAGCTGTTCTGCATGCAATTAGCAAGTGGGGAACACCAACTGGTGCACAGGCCATCACCTGTTCATGAGCAGTACATACAAAAGGCAAGCTGCTGCCTATGCAAAACAGGTGTAAATCTCTACATAAGTAGATAGAGAGAGAGAGAGATAGAGAAAGAAAGACCAAAAAAACAAACCAAATAAAACCAAAACACGACTATTCAGGACTACTTGGGAAAAAAAACAGGTATGTGAAACAAGTAAGAATGTAATGGAATGCAGTAGAGGGTATGTAATAATGGGAAATAGGAAGTTAAACAAATATGTCTCAACAAGACTTGCTGTACTGATATATTTCTGAACAGCACCTATGGCCATAGCATCCGGCTCTGTCTGCAGTGACATAGATCACAGCTCAGGCTCCTGAGTCGCCCCAGGAAAGGACAGCTTATATATGCCTACTACTGGAGTGTCTGTTGAACAATACTGACTGTGACACTGCTAGGCCAGCTACTGGGATTTTGTACATATCCATATGTTACTTGTGAATATAACTATGATACACATGTTTGTGTTGCAAGAGACCTATACAGGGTATGTGGATAGTAAACTACTGTCGCAGAAGTGTGTGTTGAACTGCATGTGATATACTGAGCTCATACCATTCAACTGTACAGTGTCCTGCTGCACAATAACCATATCTGTGTCTAATATTTCATTTACGCATAGAGGTGTGTTATGTCTGGCAAACCATTGGCAAATCTCTGAACAGTGACATCAGAACATAATAGCATATTTATGAATGTCAGACATCCTCTAGGGTATGTCTGAGAATGCAAAGCCTACTGTGCTACCAACTGACTTAAGTATGTTACAGCAATAGTAATACAGTGTCAGTATGTTTGGGCCTTTGCCCCCCATTTATGTGTGCCATTGTTCAGATGTCCTGCTCTAACAGGTTGAGAGGTATGGCTGAGCAGGAAGAGTGTAACTATAGTGTGTCATACTGACATAAAACAGGAATGTATATCGGGTATCACCTATGCACATGTATGTATGAGTAGGTTTAGCTGGAAGCCAGAAAATAACAGACATGAGTTGCGAGCAGTCAGGTAAATAAGCTGCACATGTTGTACAAGTGTGTAATATGAGTGTTAGTGCATCCAACAGACATATATGTCTACAGCTACTGGTTGTTCCACTGCCCTGACACAGAAATGGGTACTACAATAAGCATGATTATCAGGTTGAAATTGGAGAAGTGTCCAACTGTGCTATGATCTCATGTCCATGCCTACTACAAACAGCTATAGGAGCACCAACATAGTTGTAGAGTCTCAGTAATACCTGACTCGTAAAAACGGCTCCACCAAGGTAGGGCAATCCTCTTTGGTGGACAGCAGCAATACACAAACCATGTAATAGGTCACCATATTGGCTGTAGAGGGCCAAGTTGGTGCATGTCCACCTTTGTCTGAACAAGCATATAAGGTCACAGGTGAATCACTGTAAGGCTAACTATGAGTACAAATTGGACACATCCACTCCACCAAGACCAATCGCAAGGCCTTCCTCACATATGTCTTCAGTCTCAGAGGCAACAACCCAAGCCACCCTGTACTGGTGGTCAATCACACCACATACACACATGCTATAGCTATAGCCAACTTGCTGCAGACAGGTTAAGTGGAAATGCCACCCCCTGTCACTCCATCAGTATAGGTGGATATGCACAGCACCCACACCCCTCCCCTCATCTTCAGGAAGCAGATCCATAATGCCTACTGAAAGCAACAAAATTAGGACTCCATGGGACCTGATAACATCCCTGTCTGCATCCTACATGAACTCAGGCATGTGTTCCCAGCTCCATTACACACTGTAGTTAAACAAAGCCTAAGCACCATCCACAACCCATCCGTATGGAAGATGGCCACTGTCATCCCTCTACACAGAAATGAATAATGAAGAGATGATTATGCAATTTACTGGCCCTCATTGGGGGGAACATGGCACATAAGGACCAGGAATGCAATTTAAGCTGATACTGTACTGATAGCAGACAGGGGTATGACGTGGTTGTGAGAGGTCACTACTGCAAGTCATTGTTGATGTGCAGGTTTTGTAAATACTGTTGACAAATGTATGAGATCCTGTGATGTGTTTCCCTGTGTATGTCTTCCAGGTGCAATGCATCGCGCCAGAAATCCTGCATACACAGAGGCTGCTACTGCAGTAATAACTGACTACATCATCCAGCACTACAGTGTAATGTTCAGCCGGAGCCAACAGCATCTTCAGGAGTGGACCACCCTGTGGGATGACCTTGTCCACATGGTAAACAATGTCAGCCTGCATGCGCAAACATACAGGTAGGTCTGGCATCATGCGACTGACCTGATATGCCATGCCCAATGAAGGGCTGCTGCCATGGCCAGGGACTGCACAGCCACACATGGGTTTCCTGCCATGCAGGCCCCACTTATACCCACCAAAGAGCTCCTTGCCAAGCTTGAAGCACCAACCCCACCCCAACATTAGAGTCCAGACAACCACATTGTGGAGGTGGGTGGCACCCAGACAACGGGCGAGGAGCATGCAAGTAAGGCCACAGTGGAGATCAACAGACTAGTGTAGCAGCCATACTGGCATCCATAGAGTATCTAGATGCATATATCAGGTCAGAATGCAGTTGTGGTTGGGTTTTGTAATGCACAGATGTGCAAGCTATGGTGAAGGACAGGAAATTGTGTAGTATTGGAGCTTGTACTGTAAATGTGCAGAAAAGCTGCATTCATCTTGTACCAATGCCACATTTGAATCTGCCGAAAATACCTCTCCCACAACTATATAGGTCCCTCCAGTCTGGATGTGGGACAGCAGCCTGAAGCTGGTGAGTTTGGAATTGCCCTGTTGTGGGTCACCAACACCCAAGACATGTTAAGGGTATGCAAATTACCATACACACAACTGTCACTCCTAGCCATATTGCGTTATGTGCATGCTCACTTGAGGCAGGGTTATCTGCATTGCATCACAGTGGTCACCACAGGGGCCTATATGCAGGAGATGTAACACTGCCGTAGCATACCTCACAACCTGTCAGTGCAAGACATTTGGGCAGAGACTGACAAAATGGGGGGACAAAGGCCCAAAAATAGTGACATATTTGAAATATTACTCTTATACAGTGGATATAAAAAGTGCACACACCCCTGTTAAGATGCCAGGTGTTTGTAATATAAAAAAATGACACCACAATATTTAATTCCACACGTTTTCCCACCTTTAATGTGATCTATAACCTGAACAATTCACTTGAAAATCAAACAAATCTGTCAGGGGACCAAATATGAAGGATACAAAACTTACAATAAGCTGGATGCATACGTGTGCACACTCATTAACTAATACGTTGTTGGAGCAGCTTGTGGTTCAATTACAGCATTCAGACTGCTTGGGTACACACCTGCCATCAAGTAAAGAGACTCTGAGTAACACCAAATAATGGTCTGTTGTCCTAGTAGGATATTTATGTCATTTACTCAGTTGCCTGCTACAGCAAAAGCCATGATTTAGGGAGCTTACAAAGCATCAAAGGGATCTCAGTGTTGAAAGGTATCAGTCAGGAGTAGGGTACAAATACATTACCACAGCATTGCATATACCATGGAACACAGTGAAGACAGTCATCAAAAGGTGGACAAGATATGGGACAACAGTGATGTTACAAAGAACCTGATGTCCCCTAAAACCGATGAAAAGACATGACAAAACTGGTTAGAGAGGCTGCCAAGAGACATGCAACAACACTGAAGGAGTTGCAGGAATCTCTGGCAAGTACTGGTTGTGTACTACATGTGAAAAAAACTCCTGTATTCTCTATAGGACTGGCCTATGGGGTAGGGTTGGAAGATGGAAGCATTTTCCCACACAGAAAAACATCCAGGCCTGGCTACAATTTGCAAAACATTACATCAAGTCTCCAAGAGCATGTGTGAAAATGAGTTATAGTGTAATGAGACCAAGGTTCAACTTTTCAGCCACAATTCCCAAAGGTACGTCTGGTGCACAAGCAGCACTTCGCATCACCCGAAGACCACCAACCCCACGGTGAGGCATGGTGCTGGCAGTGTCCTGCTTTGGGGTTGCTGTTCATAACCTGGAACTGGGGCTTTAGTCAAGGTGGAGGGAATTATGAAAAGCTCCAAATACCACTCACTTTTGGCCCAAAACCATCATGCATGTACCAGAAAGCTGAAGATGAAGAGGGGTTTCACCTTTCCAAATGCAATGACCAGAAGTATACATACAAATCAACCTAGGAATGACTCCATCAGAACACAATCAAGGTTATGGATTGGCTGAGACAGAGCCAAGACCAAACTCCGTTAGAAAATCTGTGGTGTGACCTGAAGACGTCTGTGCACATGAAATGTCCTTGCAATATGACACAGATGGAGGGCTTTAGCAAGGATTAGTGACCAAATAATGTGAAATCAAGATGTGCCATGCAGATAGAATCCTTCCCAAGAAGACTGCATGCTGTAATTAAATCAAAAGGTGTTTCAACAAAGTATCAGTTTAAGGGTGTGCACACTTATGCAACCACCCTATTCTATGTATTTCATTTATTATATTTTACATCTAACACATTTCTTTGTTTACCAATTAGATTGCACAGGTGATATGTCATATTAAAGGTGGGCAATGTTTTGAAATGAATTATTGCATCAACAGATATCTCTATGGTTGAAGTCAATGGGCCTTGTAGAGTGAACCTTGGGATGTGTACTGGGAGTAGCACAGCCTAAAATGTAAAACCCACTCCCCCAATGGATATTGCTCTCACTCAAACACATGCACAGGAAACAGTTCACACACACACACACACATACACACACACACATACACACACACACACACACACACACACACACACACACACACACACACACACACACACATATCAGAACTGAGATTAGAACCCCTGCCTCTCTAGTTATTGCTACTATAGTGTTATGCATTTTTTGCATGTACCATGGAACTTATAGGGTGAAGAGTGTCCCACATTTCTTCTAAGGTGAACAACATCACCAGACCTTGTAAAGTATGGCAATGGGCAGTGTACTGGGAGAGTGAGGCCTCAAAATGCTGTATCCTACAAATATACACACTTACACACACACACACACACACACACACACACACACACACACACACACACACACACACACACACACACACACACACACACACACACACACACACACACACACACACACACACACACACACACACACACACACACACACACACACACACACACAATTTGCCAGGACTCAGATTAGTACCCCTACCTATCTAGTTATTGGTACTATAGTGTTATGCAGGTACCACACACACCATGGGGCTTGTAGGGTGAAGAGTGTTCCAAGGTACCTGTAAAGTGAATGCCATCACCAGCCCTTGTAATGTATGGCAATGGGAGGTGTACTGGGTGAGAAGGGCCTCAGACTACTTTAACCTATATGTTTACACACTCACAAACAGTTTTATACACACTAATGCATGCACACGTATGCCAGTACTGAGATCCATAGGTTCATAGATTCATAGGCTTGTACTAGGCAAATGGCCATGGAGCCTTTAAAAGTCTAGCCCATAGGATTACCCTGCCATTGTGCCACCTGACGTTACTCTCTATCAAGTATAGCCACTGGAGTGATCCCCAGGGTGATTTCTATTCCTCATCCACTCATCCAGATTTCTCTTGCAGAGGGCCAGTGAGGTGTTCTGCTTGACATGCATGAGAAGTCTATTCTGTAGCATGACCAGTCTCTGGGTTATGAACCTGTCCTTCCAGCATGCTCTGTTGATTGTGGAATTGGGGTTGAGGTCTCTGGGGCATGTGGTGTGTAGCATGCCCAACAGAGCTGGGTCAGACATGGCTTTGTAAGTGAAGCAGAGATCACCTCTAAGTATCCAATATGGAACAGAGAATAGTTGGAGTTATTGGAGTCTGTCCATATAGGACAAGTGTTTAAGGCCTAGGATCCTCTTTGTGAGGTACTTTTGCAGCCTTCCCAGTTGTTGCAGGTGTCTAGTGAGGTACGTGCCAAATGGGCCATTGTACTCGATGATTGGCCTAATGAGGGAAGAGTAGAGGGAGATAATGACCTCTTTCTTCCTGGAAGCAACACCCTTAGTAATAAGATGTGCCACATAGAAGGACTTTCTGACCATGGTGGCAATGTGGTGGTCAACAGAAAGGTCGCTGTCAACCTGTGTTCCCGGTTCTCTTATAATGACTTCTGTGTCAGTGGGCTATCGATGTGGTAAATCATGGGAACCAAGTTGTTCCCAAAGGGGAAGGTGACACATTGTCTGGCATTGAGCTTAAGTCTAGGCTTCTGACAACAGTCGTAGGCCTCAGTGGATGTCAACATCACTTGGGGAGGTAATAATAGCACCCACCTAGCAGCCATCTGCAAACATTGTCAGCCAGAGTCCCTTCATGTTGGGCTGGACTTCGGAGGTACAGATACCGGACACAAGGGAACCCAGGACCAGACCCTGTGGTACTCCACTCATGACTGGTTGGTAGTCTGACATGGAGTCTGATGCTTTCACTCTGTGGGTTCTATATGTGAGCCAGTTTGCAACCCACCTAGTGATACAGGTATCAACCTATCTGAGTGTGTTTGTCTATGATTCCTGAGTGGGGAATGGTATCACAGGATTAGAAGCCCCACCTATCTTGTTATTTATTCCATATTGTAACATAGTTATTTCACATGGCACAGAGCTTATATGGCTGCAGAGTGTCTACAGCTACCTCTACAGTGGATGACAAGAGTGGGCCGTGTAAAGTGGACATTGGGACGTGTACTGGGGGGACCACAAAAAGAAATTGCAAAACCTGCCGCCAGTGGATATGGTTCCCACCCAAACACACACACGCAGGATACCATTCTCGCACACACACACACACACACACACACACACACACACACACACACACACACACACACACAGACACACACACACACACACACACACACACACACACACACACACACACACACACACACACACACACACACACAAACTCATTTGCCAGGACTGAGATTAGAAGCCCTATCTAAATAGTTATTGCTATTACAGTGTTATGCATTTACTGCACCTGCCTTCTAAGGTGAGGAACATCACCAGCCCTTGTAAAGTATGGCAACAGGAGATGTACTGGGTGGGAAAGGCCACAAAATACTTTAGCCTACAGATATACGCCCTTACAAATGCAAATACACTCATACACACATTTTCCAGGACAGAGATTAGAACCCCTACTTAACCAGTTATTTGTCCTATAGTGTTACACAGTTATCGCACACGCCACTTAGCTTATAAGGCTGAGGGCTGCCCAAAGGTACTTCTAAGGTGACTGACATCAGCAGGACTGCTAGAATAGGGCAATGGGAAGTGTACTGGGTGTGGATGGGCTCAAAATCTTTAACCTAAAAACACACACTTTTACATTTGCCTGGACTGAGATTAGAACCTCTACCTAACTATTTATTTTTACTATTGTGTTATGCAATTATCATACATGCCACAGAGCGCATAGAGCTTAGGCCACTCCAAGGGTACTTCTATGATGAATGACATCAGAAGATCTTGTGAAGTAGGGCAATAGGAAGTGTACTGGGTGGAAAGGACTAAAACACTTATTCCTATACACACACACCCCACACACACACACACACACACACACACACACACACACACACTTACATATGCTGGGATTGTGATTAGCATCTCTACCTATCTAGTTATTTGTATTATAGTGTTATGCAGTTATCACATGTGCTATAGAGCTTACAGGACTGAAGCCAGTTCAAAGGTTTTTCTAAGGTGAATGACATCAGCAGATCTTGTAAGATAGGGCAATGGGATGTGTACTGGGTGGGTAAGGCATATAATTCTTAGACCTACAGACACACACACACACACACACACACACACACACACACACACACACACACACACACACACGCACACACAGACACACGTAAAGGTAGGTGATGTGATATTACAACTCCTACCTCAGTACCATCAGACAATGAATCTCATCTTTATGCTGGCATGTGCCAGTGGTTACAACTGGTATGCAACTGTCTGCAGCAGGACATCACTCTCTGTCATTCAGGGTATCCCTGGGTATGACTCATTCTGTGTGTGTGTGTCTCTCCCTGTGTGTCTCACTCTATCACTGTCTGTCTCTCTCTTCCCCATGTCTATATTGTAATATGTTGCCCATATATATGTGTGTATATATCACACGCAACAGATGCAGATATACCACATATGGGCCACCTACAGCTGGCTGTGGGTAATCCTGTCTGATGGGTGTGTTTGGAGACAATTAGGTGTACATAGCTGTGTGCATGCAAAGACATCTGCACAATACAGATATATAAAGTCCGTTGTGGTTTCAGACATGAGCTTTATTTCTCTGGTTTCAGACATGAGCTTTATTTCTCTAAGTGTAGGAGCATGCTCAGTATGACCTTCTATAGTAAATGTGGGAATCCATTCCAGGAATAGTAACTCCAGTCCAGGGTGTTGTGTGCTACAGCCATACCTTGCAACCTATTTGTGTGAGATATCTGGAGATAGGCTGCCAACATGGGGAAACAATGGCCCAAACATAGGTGAATACTGTAACTATTGCTCTTATTAATGTATGCATTGCTTGAGTTACAGGATTTGTTTTAGCAGACATTTTCTGACTTATGTAATGTTTGACACTGTAATGCATTGTGTCATTACCTACTGACAGATATCATCGGATCATCACAGTTATTTACCAGAGAAATACAAGATGGATGATGCACAGACCAATATTATGAGGCAAAGGCTAGACATTCTTGCACAATCCAGCCAGTTGGGAGGTGTAGCTACAGCCGATTGACTGATGAAGCTGTGTAAAAGGTCCAGCACCTTGGTGATATACTGGTTGGGGAATCTCCTGATTGTGCGGTATTCTTCTTACCTGAAAGGTCATATCCTGGTGTGGCCATACCTCTCAACTGTACAGATTGTCACAGATTATCCAGATTCATGCCTCATACATCTGCTCAGTTTCCCTTAACATTGTGGTTTTCTAGCAAGTTTGTTGCAAATCACTCAGGGTTGCAGTCAGGGAATAATGACCAAACATTAGAGTTTGACTTCACACCCTTCATGACATCCATGCTACTACACACCCCTTCTGTTATTCTATCACCTTTCTAACATTATGAGAGCATTATTTCAAAGTGCCCCTATAGCTGGGCCTTTATCCCACCATTATGTATGGCTTTGTCCAGACTTCTTGCTGTATGAGGATCAGAGGTATGCTACTAGCATGCCCTTTCATTTGCATTTTGTTGATTGTTGGTAATATGGACCCCGTGACATTCTCTGAAACTGCACTATGGGTGAGGCATGGCCCTTTGCCAGAGGCCTGTAGGCCATGTGAGACTGATGCAGGCCATCTGTAGCAAGGCAGTCACGCATATGTTCCCAGGCTGCCAGCAGTGGATCCCCCTGGGGTGACAATGGTAAGTGAGTCAGGTGTTACTGGCAATCATTTTCTGTTGATATTGATCCATCACTCTGGGTGACAGCAGGATGCTGCTTACAGCTAGGGGCATACCTGCAAGGGACACATATTCAGCATGCTACAACATGTCTGTCTTTCTATAGTCCGTGAGGTACTTCTGACATCATTCACACTGCCATGGACCAGGCTAGTGTGATACCTGTACCTGTTGTGGAGTGACTTGAGTGCATGTGTGATATGGCAGATTATGGCACCTGCCAAACAAGTAATCGTGACTTTCTCCTTATCCTGCCTGGTGTGTGGTCACATCTGTGTATCTCACAGTGGAGTCTTCTGTGAGTAATATGTTGTGTGTATGATAAGGTCTTAGTGTTTGCAGGACTCTGGTGTGGAGTATGTGTGGTCTGTGGTGTGTAGGTTTGGGAAGTTCTCATGTGTTTTCGCCTCTGAGGTGTTCTTTACTTGGGGTTTGATTTGTTGTGGACCTTCACTTATGTGAGTGTGTGTTGTGTATTTGCAGGTGATGATTACTGACTCCATACACTGCAGGGCAGCTATGTTATTGCAAAATGTGCTCTGGTGTGCACATTCTCCATTTGTCTGGCCAGTGGTTCCCCTCCCCTTCTCTGTGTCTCTTTATCCTTCTGTAGTCCAGTCACAGGCTTTACCCACAGTGGCTGCTGTTATACATTTGTAATTCTAGTGTGAGTATGGTTAATGCCGTAACATCACACACAAGGTTATGGACTACACACTTCTGAGCATACCTGTTTGGCAGTTTGTCCATCACTGCACCACTACATCTGCTGGGATCCTCAGACAGTTTGTGTTACTATGGTATTATGTGGCTACATGCTGGCCTAGCTGTCAAACTGCCACTGACTCTGACATCTGGACAGGCCCACATATGACAGTCAGATGAAAGCCCACACATGGGGACAGGGTTTTGATACTGTTCTGCCATGCATAGACAGCTGGGGGACCTGTTTGTTACTTGCTTGCTTTCTGTTATGGGTGTGAAATCTGCTTCTCCACTGTCTGCCACTGATGTTTTGACATGACATTTTCTTGTTTTGCAAATACTTTGCAGGCAAATGCAATGTTAGGACAAGGAGAACAGATATACAAGGCATACTTGTGCTCCTTCTGTGACAATCTGCCATTCCAGGGGTAAGGCTGTTGGCCAGTGACATGTTGTCAGTGCTGACACAATAAGGTGGCAACCTTTTATGACCTGCCAGTACACTGACCTTCAGGTACCTGCTGTGCTACTAGGTACCATACCTCTCTACGTATGAGAGCCAGACATATGGACAAAGCCATAAGTAATTGGGTGACAGAGACCTAAGTATAGGGACCATTTTAATTGTTGGCCTTACAAGCCTTGAAGAGTGATACTATAGCAGATTTTGCATTAGCATGTGTTTCTATAGGATATGAAGTCTGAGACACTACAATCTGTGATTATTTTCTGACTTTAGACTTTCATGGTTTGCCAATGATTTGCCACACAACCACTATTTCATGATAAAGACACCACAAATATGATGTAGACCTCTGTACATGCTGCAAAAGGTCTATACAATTGGGAGGTATGGTAGGCACTGTGTAGGTTACTCCGACCTGTGTACTGTTCATATGTGTGGCCCCCTGTTCATGACCTGTCCAGCTTACCAGCAATAATGGATATTGACATCTGGACAGTGTGTATAGCTCCCACCGTAGGTGTAGCTGACATGTGAAATAGTTGGCACTGTGATTCTTGGAACATGGCCCTGTCTACCACAGTACTGTACCTAGGCCACTAAGACACAACAGCCGGGAGTAAGTGCTGGCCACATCCTGACAGTATTTCCCACACATATACATAGATCATTGACCCCTGCATATTGTGGACATGCAACAAGTTATCATGTTGATTGGGACAGCCCTGACAATGTGTGCTCTACTGCTATTACCCTACATACTTACATGCTACTGCATTTCTATGGGAATTTGGGTGTGGGGGAGTCACACCTGTCAACAGTACACATTTGCACATACTGTGCTGATATTGACTTTACATTTTGGTCCTATTTAACACAGTATTGTGCCCTGTCTTGGAGAATAGAGGTATATCCCTAGAGACCACAGGTTAGATTGTAATGGCATACAATTGAGTTTCAGACTTCTTACCCTTCAGAGCCTTATTGCAACTGCAAGGCCTGCTGTGATATCACTGTGTAAGTCTGTAGGGGGGTATTCCATCATTGTCGTCATTTGCGGGCCTTTGCCAGACATTCCTTTATGGTCTTCTATGGCTGACTTGCTGGGTGAGTCTGAGGGGTGAGTATGGGATCCCCACATTGACATCCATGCATGTGACATATGACCCCCCTTAGTTGTCCCCCCCATATAGACTGCAGTGGGATTTGTCATCTGGTATATTACTGCATAGTGTGGGGAAGTACTGGACAGACATTTCCTGGTGTCCCACATAGCTGTCAGTTGTCTGCTGCTACCCAAGTAGGCCACCCATTCCCTTGCATGCATGCAGCGATACCATAGATATGTTACCAGAAAATACTACTCCATTCAGTTATTGTTTAGAAGACTGACTTACCACGTGCCTGCAGCAGTTGTGGGGATGGTGGGTGAGGGCTGACTCTGTCAGATCCACGCAGTACACTGCCTATACATGGTAAGCTACAGGTAGTGTGATGTGTGTGGCATCTGTTTTGCTGTTTGTGTGAGTCAGAGAGAGGTGTCAGTCCCAGGGTCCCTACAGTGTCTGTGTGTGTGCTATATGCTGCCTCTTTGCCAAGGGCTGGGCATACTGGGCATGTCTTCATCTGCCTACAGGAGCAGGCTCAGGGGCAACCTCCTGCAAGTCCTTCTGTGTCTGTGGGGACCTTGGCAATGATGGGTGGCTGTTTGGCCCTTCCCCGTGCTGTTCCTGCTGCAGCTGCTTCCGCAGGGCCATATTGTGTAGCATGGCACATACTATGAACATGTGTGCACATGTGGCTAGACAGTACTACAGGGCTCCACCAGATATGTCAAGGCAGCAGAACCATGACTTGAGCATCCCAAACACATTCTCTATAATGATCTTTGTTTGTGCATGTGCCACATTATGGCATTCTTGAGTGGGTGTGTGTGAATTTCTGATGGGTGTCATCATCCACAGCTCCAGTCCATAGCCTGCATCCCCCACCAGATGGCCATATGGGATGTGACCCCTGGCAAATCCCTGGTACAGCTGTGAGGAATGCCAGATGTGGGAGTCATGATAGCTTCCAGGACTGCCAGCACACACATTCATGATAATGCCCTGGGCATTGCACATGACCTGCCAGTTGATGGTATGAAAGCCCTTGCAGTTTGCATAGACCCTACCAAGGTCACTGGGTGGTGTTTGATGTGGATGTGTGTGCAGTCTATGGCACCTAGTACCTCCGGGTAGTCTGCTATACGGTAGAAGAGATGCATATTGCTGGTCATCTCCTCATGGGTGCTGGGGAAGTAAATGTGCTCACTGGCATGTGGTAGCATGGCATCCAGGAATTGGTGGGGTATCCTGGATGCAGATGCCTGTGAGACCCCTATGATATCCCCAGTAGGTCTTTGGAAAGTACCTGTAGCTAGTATTCTTAAAGCTACACATACCTTGGTATCCACTGGGATGGGTTTCCCTCTGTTGGCTCTGGGTCTGAGGTGAGGCCGGCACAGCTCAATGAATTGCTGACATATGTCCCTGTCCACCCTGCAGTGCTCTACTATCTCCAGATCATGTAGCCCCTGGTAGGTTACCCTGAGTCTGAACACTCTTCTCCTTCTCAGTCTGTGGCAGATGTCAGCATTATCCTCATCACAGCCTCTAGTACATACTGATGTATCAAAGCGACAGCAGCCCCTAACATTTTGTTAGTTTTGTCAGTTAAAATTCCCCTGAGTGTGTACACCTATGGTGCAGAGTTGTGGGAAAAAACAGACTGACAGGTGTTTGCATAGTTTATACTGTTGTGCTGCAGATGCTGCCTGTATGATTGGCTGACTTTGATACATTCCACCTGCCAGCTATATTATTTGTACTTGAGTTCCTGTATTCTGCTATTTCTCTTTTTTTCCCCTTTCCCATTTCCACCCCTTCTAAGCCCCGAGGCACGCTGCTCAAACTCGCTGCCCAAATGTAAACAGTTCTGCTATTTCCAGGGTTTTTTTGTTTAAAACCTGGTGCATGCCGTGCAAACCCATTTAGCTAAGGTAAACAGTTTTGAGAAAAAAACGTCCCTCCCATGGACATGAACATGCTCTTCATTTCATGGAATAAGACCTATAGCTTCAGACACACACCCTATCTTAGCTGTGCTTAGCTAAGCTCAAATGGGAGCTGTGGTGCTCCAATGTATTTACACCAAGCATGACACACCCCTTTTTTACATCAGCTACTTCTTCTGCTTACACCACTACCTTATAGCTCCTATACAGTTAGGTGCAGCCAGGGAATGGTCTCCCATTTAGCGATTCTGTAAAAATCTGCTTATTTGCATACCCCACTGCCTTAGTCCCTGACTACCCCACTATACCACAGCCATCCTCCTTAGCAACCAGTGCTACCTGTTCTTGTTTTGATTCTGCATGCCATAGACTATAATGGCAAAATGCAGATTTCAGTTAAAATTGACTTTTCACATTTTTTTTATTTTCCGCACGATCCCCTTTCTGTGCCGCTGCCCTATGCTTAAACGGCTGAAATTGGCCCAAAAAATAAACTTTGAATTTTATAATTTTGAAACACTTTTAAATGCCAATGGCCATATTTTTGGCCAGTGACATGCCTAAGGATTCTAATACATGCTTTACTTTGTGCTGTCATGCCTCCATTTTGATTTTTGCAGAAATGTACTCGGTTACTAGCCGAATACATTTCTGTACCTCACACTATTCCCGCACGGATGTCTGTCTCTTTACTGAATCACTAATTCACCTCATTTGCATGGTTTTCACCTGCAAATGAGGTAATTAGCATCATTCAGTTGTATCTGTGCAGGAAAAGTGCTGCCAAGCTCGTGCACGTCCCCAGGCTTGTTTACTGGATCGCTCGGCAGCTATATTCCGTGCAGGAGCAGCTGCACGATTCTTACACTCCGTGTAAGCTTTATTGAATCCCAGGGAATGTTTATTCAGTTTGTTAAATGTGGAGTTTCTCAGGGATCTGTACTTGGACCTTTTTGTTTAATATAGTTTTTTTCTACAATACCTAAAACTTTTACATTTTTTGATACTTAAATATGCAAATGACTTTTAAGATTGGGTTTATATTACAAAACAGATTTGATTCTGATCTTCTTAATAACTATCTACTCAGTTTGAATAACTAGGCCCTTGAAGATGGTCTTTTATTTACTATGAATAAATGCAAGGTAATGTATTTTTCTAACAAGATTCAAAGGCATGGCATTTATTTATCATCCACAGAACTTCAGGCTGTTGCTTTTTATCAAGATTTGGGTATACGTGTTTCCTCTAACTTAACCTGTAAAAGACGTGTTGAAGAACTTTTTGTCAAGGCCATTAAGTATATGTATTTTTTGTTGTTAAAATATCTTACTACAAGAAATTTTACTTATGTGAGTTATTTAAAGCATACATATGTCTCATTATCGAACATAATATTGCAGTTTTCACAGTTACACAGGCTGACCTGAGCTGCCTAGACAGGATTAAAAAAAAATAACCAAAATGATTGTTTCTTTGAAACACTTATTTTTCTAGGTGTAAACATCTGAATATGTTTTGTATCAGTTATAGATATTTATGAGGCAAATTATATTAGCCATCAAAATCTTTCGTGACATCAGCTTGCAAATCATATTTGATATTGACGTTAATAATGGTGCAGCGGTAGCGTTGTTGCCTCACAGCAAGAGGTTCTCCCGTTCGATTTTCAGCTGGAGTGCGGGGAGTGCCTTCTGTGTGGAGTCTGTATGTCCTCCCCGCAGTTGGGTGAGCATTCGAAAGACATGCGTAAATGGGCGTGCCTTCCTTGAAGGTTGAACGTCGAGCTGGCACTTCGGTGTTCGTGAAAATCTACTGCCAATCATTAGCGGACCGGAGTTCTGTTGTGGCGACCCCTAACTGGGAAAAGCCGAAAGACAACAATAGTCATAAAAATTTTAAGCACAGGAATCTTAAAGTCTTTACTAAAATGGGGAGATGTAGTGTTTATTATTATATTTATTACTGTTAAGATGATTCAGTTATGGAATACATTGCCAGTACATATAAAAACTATTAAGGGACAGGACTTTTTTTAAAAAGAGCTTGGATGCTTGGTTTGGTGATAAAGTGTATGAATTCCTATTAAATGAATCAGTGCTCTTGGATGGTTCTAGGGCCTAAGCACTGTATAAGTACAGATATATGTAAATATGTAAATCTGGATGTATTGCTACTCGACGCCCATCTAGCTGCTCTAAACCTGTCAGCACACAAGGTATTTGCATTATACTGCTGCTTTACAGGTTTCAGCTTTGTTGACCATTTTGCAGAGAAAATTTGCTTTCTAGATTTTTGCTACTATACAGGGCACTGGTAATCCATGAAAACATGCAAAATTTATAGTAGCATAGAAAAAACAGGAAACTAAATAATAATATAAATAATAATAATAATATTACTAATAATAATAATAATAATAATAATAATAATAATAATAATAATAAATAATGGTCAGTAAAATAATTATGTTGTGAGACCTTTTGTGTATTTCCCAACTCAGCAGTCCAGGAAAACACATCCTGCTACAAGATGAATAAATCAAGTCCTACTGATGTAAAAACACAGTGGAACAGACCCACAAGACCAATGCTAACACAAGCCACTTAAACAACTAGCTAGAAATCCCTTGATGAAGGCACTTTTAAGACAACAACAGTGAGAGGAAGAACAATTTTTTCACAAAAAAAACAAAAAAAACAGTGAAATACACACATAAAAGCAGGAAACAAAAGTGATCACTCAAAATAACTTACGTGCAATTTAGCAATCAAGGGTACTTAACTTTGCCTGGATGGCACTGGATACAAGTAAAGCACTTCTGGAATACAAGCTAGGACTACAAGCTTTTCTGAGCTCCAGAAAAATGCACAGGAGACAGTATGTAGTAAAGGTTTGCTGTTTAGGGATTCAGTATCATGGGTCTTTAGAAAACAATGGGTGGGAAGAGTACATAAATAGTTCATGCAACATTCAACAGCAATAAAAGAGGTGGGGGGAGGGAAGGACTTTGGCAATCAGATAATCATAAGGAGTGAAGGGAAGAGACGTGGCCTTATAAAACAAAACAGCAAGCAGAAGGGTGTGATGAGCTGTCAGAAAAAGAGCAGGAACTAGGCAAAGGTCCTGTACAAGTAAAACAACAACATTTTTCAAAAGGCCAAAGAGGAAGAAGGGTGTGAGGGTTTGGAAATTTTCAAGGAACAAACAGGCTAGCAATCAAATAAAGGTAATATCGGAGCTCTTTCAGAAGCTTTAACTTAACGTTTTAGTTGATGGGTGGGGTAGACACAGAATGCAAGTGATATGCAGAATATAACAGCACTGAAGCACAAAATGGAGCAGAAACAATTCTTTCACTATAGACCTTCTACTGCAGTTTAAGGCACCAGACTATGCAGAAAGAGGTTCTCCTGTTCGATTCTCGGCTGGAGTGCCTTCTGTGTGGAGTCTGCATGTCCTCCCTGCAGTCGAGTGGCGTTCGAAAGACATGAGTGAATGGGCGTGCCTTCACTGAAGGTTGGGTGTCGGGCTGGCAACTCAGCACCATAAAAATCTACTGCCAATCATTAGCGGACTGGAGTTCCGCTGTGGTGACCCCTAACCAGGAAAAGCCGAAAAGACAAACAAACTATGCAGAAATTTACCAGGAGCACTGTTTATGGAAAAATGTAATAAATGATTAAGCCACGAATCTGGTTGTAGTAGTAGTTGTCAGTTCTGCCACGACTGTCAATTACACTACAAAACCTTTGCCCAGCATGATTTAAAATCCAAACAGATAGCTTTTACAAATATTTCTACTTATGGAAATAGAAGTGGAGAATAATTTAGAAATACAATCTTCCCATGACTATTAATTAAAATACAAGACTAAGTTCCCAGAACAAACTAAAAAATGCAATCAGATGGAACAGAGCAGAAAAGTACAAAGTTCATACAGGGAATTCCTGGTTTGTTCTGACTCCTGCCCCCCCCCACGCCTTTGTTAATTTACCATAATTTGACTTTTAACTGAAAGAAAGCAAAAGCAATTTCTGGCCACTCCTGAGAAAGTCTGAAAAGGCATGTTTTTCTCCTGTTTAAATTCATTACTGGAGCAATATTCCGTGTGTCAAAATAAGGCAGTAAAACTCAGTTTCTTTACTCTTCATCTTGGCAGAGTGCACTTTAATATTTCATCCCGCTTCTGACCAACCACTAAAGTTACACATGACTTCATTCAACTTACATCCCACTTCCTCAGCCACCCTAATGTGATATATTCCCATACTAAACTTCCATCCAGGTTCATCACAATCCATACTTGAGTAAATCCACTAACAAACAACATATCACACTCAACCCAGTCACCTTCCCATATACACAGTCTGGTCTTGTCCCTGTCATCGTAGACCCCTGTCACTTACTTCCCATGATACGCACTCTGGTCTTGCCCTGTCACCATAGACATCTGCCAGTTACTTCCCATGTACACATTCTAGTCTTGTCCCTGTCATTGTAGACACCTGTCACTTACTTCCCATGTACACACTCTGGTCTTGTCCCTGTCATCATAGACACCTGCCATTTACTTCCCATATACACACTCTAGTCTTGTCCCTGTCATCATAGACACTTGCCACTTACTTCCCATGTCTACTCTCTGGTTTTGTCCCTGTCACCACAGACACCTGCCACTTACTTCCCATGTATACACTCTGGTCTTGCTCCTGTCACCATAGACACCTGCCACTTACTCCCCTGGGCTTGTCCCTGTCACCATAGACACCTGACACTTTCTTTCAGCACTCCCTTTTTACTTCACCCTTCACAATGCTTCACCACATCACCATGTTATGCCTTCATTTAACCCACTACATTATACCATCAATAACTACATATCTTCTTTCTTTGCTCTTCCCATCTCTCAACCTACCCTTCACTAGCCTACCACGAAGCCCATCAATCACTCACTTAAACTCCAAGACCTACCCCACTCTTTCACATACTCAGTTCTCTGCCTTGCATGCACTCACAACTCCAACTTCACTCTCTCTTTACCTTATACTCCTACAAACCTACCAAACCCAAACAATCCCACCCCAAAATTCCTAAACACCTGTATAAATTCACCCTGATCCTGCTTATATTCTTCCTCAGAGCCAATAATGAATTCAATCCAGGTCCTTCCTACCACTTTCCTGACACATCCACTCTCTGCTGTGCATTAATTAATGCATAAAGCATGTCTAAACATCACCAGATAAAGACCTTCCTTAACTCACTCACCTGATACCACAGCTGTCACTGAAACATGTCTAAAACAAAACAACCCTGATTTTCACCATTTACTTCCCTCCTACAAACAGTTCCAAGACACCAAACCTGGCAACAGAGACAGTGGGGGAACTCTCATTCTTTGTAAAAAAATACCTTAAACCAATTATAATTGTGCAAGCAAATGCTTCCTTAGATATTGAATCCAACTTGATCCATCTAAAACTTCCCTCCTGGAAGAACAGTCACCTTTTAATATAAGTCATTTACCTTCCTTCTCCAGCCTCTCAACACATTTAAATCCTTTATTCTTGCTATCATCTCAGCTGCCTGCAACTACAAATATATTGATATTCAATGTGATTTTAACCTAAACTGCCTTGGTCTCCTGAGAAATGACATTGCTGAATTTCTAGCCAATATCAAATTGCTGAATTTCTAGCCAATATCAACCTTATGCAGTCAGTCAGTGATGCTACACATCCAAATCTACAAACCAACAACCACTCCCTCCTGCATCTGGTAATCACTAACAACCCTCCCATCATCTCCTATTTATCTTCTCTTCCACCCTCATTCAGAAACCACTCCCCAATAATCTTTCAAATTATCTGCTGGTAACAAAAAAATACCCTCAAACTAGTTATATTTAGACCCAAATCTACCGTCAACAAAGAAAATCTCAAAAGCACCTAGCAGCTTTTGACTGAACTCCCATTAGCAGCTTACAGAACCCCAGTTCATCTAACACATCTCTTACATATATCCTCCTACAACTTCAAGACAAATTCCTTCCTCTAACATAGCTTCTTTTCAAATACAAATAAAAAAAACCCTGGCTAATCACTGAATTAAAAGCTCTGCTCAAACTTAGGGATAATGTGTCATCTTCTTGAAGACAAAACCCCTCACCAGAAAATCAAACTGCGTTTTACTCTCTACATAATTTAGCTAAGCAAGGAATATGCAGGAACAAAACCAACTATTTCAAAAACAAACATACTCTGCTAGGCAAACCCAAACATTTCTGGCAGGAAGCAAATTTTCTCAAAGGCCGAAAATCCACAGATCCCAGCTCCTCCCCTATCACCAGCTTTTCTTCTCAAGGCAAACTCTCAACCTTTGACTTTCTGAAGGAATTCAGACAGCTCCCTAGTATTCCAACTGCTACCTGTCACCAAACTCACCTAGCCCCCATCCTTTTACCCAGTCTTCTCTTTTAAAAAAATTACTCAAAGACTTTGATCCCTACTAGAAAACATAACCCTGGATGCACCCCCTGGTGCAGATAACCTACTCCCTTAGTTTATATCACTCTGTAAAGGCTTCCTTACCACACATCTTCTCCATATTTATAGCCTGTGTCTAACTCAAAATACATTGCCAGACAAATGGAGGACTGCTCTTGTCAAACCCCTTCCCAAACATCCTCAGCCAGAAAATGTCTCCCACATCTACTCTATCTCCATCCTCCCTACACTTTAGAAAATACTTGAAAATCTAATTACAACCAACTGTGCTCATACATCCAACAGTACCACCTCCTCATTCTTAAACTGCATGGATTCTGGGCTGGCCAGTGTACAGTGACAGCACTATAGTCACTTACAGATGAGATCCTTCTCAACATGGAGCTCTCTTCATTGATCTTACCAAAGTGTTTTATCTTACTGATCAGTTCCTTCTCCTTCACTTCATCCAATAAATCATGATTTTCTGCAGCACTATCACCTAGTTCCAACATTTCTTAACAAGCAGGTGATTCAGAGTCAAAAAGGGCTCACCTCTATTGTCTCCAGCACTTCTTACCAGAGTAGTACCATAGGGGTCTATACTTACCCCCACTGTTGTTTTCAATCTTTATTAACAAACTACCCTGTGATCTCCCTAACCTTCCTATAACTCTTTATCCAGATAATATGGATATCCTTTGATCCAGTCCCTCTCATTCAACTTTTCAAACCCAGTTTCAGTCTAACCTCCACTCCCTTAATGTTTGGCTAAACAGCCTCAAGGTACTCCTAAACCCTTCCTAATATACTGGATGCCCCAGGAATGTGCGTTGCTATAGAATGTGGTTTGAAGAGATTGCCCATTGCCAAACTCACATGGCCTCTCAGCAAAGAGAGTACAAATGTGTTCCACCTTGCTTGTTGATGTACCCGACCACTGACATATTGTCTGTGTGAATAGATATCACATCTTCCTTGGATAAAAGGTCTTGAAAAACCTGCAAAACTAGGAGAAATGTTCTCACCTCCAAGACACTGATGTGAAGTTTGGCCTCTGTTGCTGACCACATCCCTTAAACATCCCTTTGAAATGCACTCATCTCCAGAAGGGAGGTGTATATGGTGCCTGTGGCCCACAGATCATGTGAGCAAAAGTGTCTGGCTTGTACTACTGCCATAATCCACCAATTTATGTGATTCCTGCTTACCCGAGTAAGTCAGATTCAGGTTTGAATGGAGTGAAATTCCTGTGGCTATTGTATTGCCAATGTCCACTGTAGAATTCTCATGTGGTATCTTGCTAATGGGACCAGTGTAATAGTAAAGGCTATCAGCCCTAAAAGATAGAGAATGATTCGTGCCTGTGGGGTGAGTATTGCATCACTTGATAAGCTATGAACCTTAATGACTGGACTCTTGCAATGGGGGGCTTCACAATTTGTTTGACTGTGTCTATCTGACATCCTATAAATTGTATGTTCTGCACAGGAGGCAGTTTGCTCTTGTTGTGGTTGAATGATATTCCCAATTCATTGGTAAGAGTGAAAAAGAATGTTTGGTTTTGCAATGGAGGTAGCAATTAAAAGTCAATTGTCCACATACAGGAAGACCTGGATCCCTTACAGCTGGAAATGAACTGCCACTACTGCCATAATCTTGGTGATCACCCAGAGGACTGCACTAAGACTGAATGGCAGTGCCTTGAAATGGTAATGATGGGCTCCCAGCTGGAAAGGGAAAAATATCCTGAATGTGATAGTAGGCATCCTGGGGATTGATAGAGTACATCCAGCTGCCCTTCATCAATAGAGGTAGAATGGATTGTACTGTGAACATCCAGAACTTTGTCTGTTTAACATACTGATTTAGTTTGCTGATATCCAATACAGGTCTTTGGTCCCCTGTCTTTCTGAAAACTAAAAAGAACCTGGAATAGGCTCTGGATACTAACTGGTCTGGGGAGACCAACTGGATGATTGTTTTGTTTAGCAACTTTGATACTTCGGTTGCTGTGGATTCCCACTGATCAGGTGGCATATCAGAAATCTTCAATCTTTTCTTTGGGGAAGCAAGAAAGGGTATGGTATTTCCTCTGGTGATAGCCCTTAGCACCCATGAATCAGAAGTTAGTTTTGCCAGGCGAAAGGGTATAAGGATAGGCGTTCCCCAACTACCACCCGAGTGTAGCAGTTAGGCAACCTTTCAGGGATGCTGATAAGGTTTCTCAGTGAAGGGTCAATGGAAACCTTGATTTTGCAGTGCACTTCTTCATCTCTGGTAGTGTCCATTCAGACTGCCTGTGCATGTCACAGGGAAGTGTATTCTCAAGAGTATCCTGGTGAATACCTTGGGATTTTTGAATCACAGCTTTTTATCACCACTTGGAGTCATGGAAAAGTATCTCTGAAGAGTAGAAAAATGAATTCCCACAGCAGACAAGGTTTTGCTGTCCTGCTTGCTCCTGGGACGTGTTTCTTTTCTTTAGGTTCAAACAAGGTGAAGCCATCATAGCGGGAACTGATAAAGGATATCTTGAAGCTTTCTGCAAAATCACATAGTCGCATCCAGGCATGATGTCACATGATAATACCTGTACTGGCTGCCCTTGATATACCATCAGCTGCCATAAATAGTCGCATGGCCACATGAGGTAGATTTCAGGGTACTCATTTGTGCATCCACTGTCTTTTAGACTTTTGTAGGTAAACTACCCAAAAAGACTTAGAAAACTCCTTGATTGAGTCTCTTTGGAAACATGCAAGGTGTGGTAAATAGTGACAGCACTCAGACTGCAAAGGTCACTGATGCACAGGTCCATATCCCTAGTCTGTCCAACACCCTTGACTCCCTTTTAGGGTAATGGACAGAAGAATTTTCCTCAGATAACTCCTTCCTGTTGCTGCTGCTACCACCATAGCATCTACAGGGAGCCCCTTTGACCAGTGTTTTCTATCTATTGGGGCAACCAAAATTTCGTCTGGGTTATTTTTGACAGGCTGTGCCAAATCACATTCCTTCCAAACCTTCTGAGTGATGCGATCTACTGAGGCATCAAGAGGTAGGACCATCCACAACATCAGTGGGTCAGACTCTAAAGCTTCAAGGAACATGGACTCAATAGGAGGAGGAGTTCCTGTGGACCACCCCCCACACTTTATCAATTACAGAATATCCCCAAAAGTGACATTCCTGAGGGTATGTTGTGGATCCTTCTCCATTATCTACATCCATGTATTCAGTGATGGACTCAGCAGAGGAGTCAGGAGAGGAGTCTAGAAGTTTCCTTTTGCATGTCCTTTTCCAGCAGATGTGTATCAGGGGCTCTGATGGGGGGGGGTCTATATTATAAGATCAAAACTTTAGGTAGTCGAATACCTAAAGCTAGATTTGTAAATATCGAAAGCTAAAAAATGCAAATTAAAAAAAAAAGTTGGGTATAAAAGTTTGTTTTGTTTTTTTAATATGGCCAAGCGAATTCTTTCCCTGTGTAAAAGTGGCCATTCGTGTTTTTTTAGCTTTCGATATTTACAGATCGAGCTTTAGGGTATTCGACTACCTAAAGTTTCAGTCTTATAATATAAACCCTCTGATGGAGACACCTCAGAATCAGATGGGCAGCTTAAATGTCTAGATGCTTTAAAGCTGATTGGGTCTGTCTAGCCCTGCTAACCCAAATGAGAGGAAAAGATGGATCTCAACTTGATGCATGCACCAGGCTCCTTGGTCCAGCCAAAGCCCTCTCTACAGCCTCAAAAGCAGAGTCAGGTAATGGAGTCAATGAGAAACTACCCTTATCAGCAGAGTTGGTAGGCTTCCTGACTCCAAAAGAGGTTAGCTTTGAGGAGGACCTTGAAACTGAGCTATCTAGAGCTGCAGCACAGAGGTGGATGAACAGTTCCAAAAACTTCAGAGTCAATTCTGCCATCAGAGTGCCAACTGTGACACTCTGAGACTCTCCTCATGCCAGAGGCACCAGTGTTGAGAAAGTAAAGGAGCATGTCGAAGCTGATGTCTTCAGGGCTATTGGATCCAATGCGGCAGAAGAGTTTAGACCCATAATCACTGGCTCCAGAAAGGAAGATGGTGTAGGAAAAAGACTGGACAATGTCAAAGAACTCATATGCAGCCCACTCCTCTGGGATGAGTTTAGGAGGATCCCCAGCTGAATCTGTGTCCTCAGGAATTTCTTCATCATATGGTTTACGTCCATCTCAGTTAGACTTCCAGTGGACCTACCAAACCTTGAAGAAGAGAAGTTATATATGCTGGTCTTAATGGTATCTTTGTTGAAGTGTAAGTGACTGGTCCTGAAGAAAAGGTACATCTCAGAGAGGGAGTTTGGATCTGAGTTGCAATTGAATCTGACTACTTCAATAACTTAGGTGCTGGACCCAGATCAGCATTTGGATTCAGAGACCTTTTCTTCAGTTTTTCTGCACAGTCTTCTTGCTTCTTCTGAACTTGTTTTTTCTCTATATTTCTTTTTAGTTCTTTCCCTTTTTTACTTTGGATTTTTCTATCTCATTCTCCCTCTTTTTATCTGAGGAGAGGCGGAAGGTACCTAGGCCTCAGAGGGCATTTTAGACCCTGTCTGAGGGGGAAGTAAACATTTGAGGATACACTTTTCTCTTCTGCCTTCTCTGGTACCAAAGACAGCAGAGATACTGCAAGTATCCTGTAAATGGGTAGAACCTAGACAATAAATACAGAGGAAATGGGGGGGGGGGCTTGAGGGGGTATATTGTGTCCACAAACTGAACACTTTTTGAAACCAGTAAACTTTTCAGGCATTAGAACAAACTGATTACACAAAAAAAAATTTGCAATAAAAGAAGTTATGTACTCACCATAATATCCCATCTGTGTTTTCCATTTTCATTCTTCTTCAACTGTTGGGTTCAGATTCAAACCTCGGATTTGACTCAGTCATTACTAAGGCTCGTGGTAACCTAAAAGGTCTCAAGCTTCTCCTTTACCCACACATGCACCAACCCCTAACAAACCTCAGATCTTGTTTTCTTATTTTACTAGAAGTGGTATTGATTAATATGTGTATATGTTTATATATATATATATATATATATATATATATATATATATATATATATATATATATATAAAGATACTTAAAAATGTCTGTGTCCTACAGATGAAACTATATCTGGAGCGCAAAAAGGACAGTGGTGTCCTTTTAATATCTCACTTTTCCAGAGGTTTGTAGAAACAAAGAGTGGGGTTGGTGGATGGGAAGTCAAAGAAGAATAAAAATGGACAATACAGACAGAATGTTATGGTGAGTATGTAACTTCTTTATCTGATATTGTTAATTTTCATTCTATCCTCGCCTGTTAGAACAGGGTCCCCAGCTACATGAATCCTGGGGTGGACTCTAAAGCAGGATATTTCTGAGCACAGTTCAACCAAAAGATGCTCAGCCCCTCGAGACCAGATCTAATTTGTAATAAGGGATAAAGGTATGAGGACTTGCCCAAGTTGCTGCACATGTCGTCCATGGAAACCCTGGATAGAAATACTGAAGAATTTGCAATGGATCTAGTTGAATGGGCTCTTACAGGTTTAATTAAGGTAAGACCCAATTTGTTATAGATAAAAGAAATACAATCAGTCAACCTTCTGGCTAAAGTTACCTTTGCGACTGGTTAGCTCAATTTCAAATCTGCAAAGGAAACAAACAATTGGTCTGTCTTTCTGATTTCTTTTGTCCTATGTAGATAAAAATGTAATTGTCTGTGAACATCCAATAAATGCAACATATATATTTACCTTTGTTTGCAAATTTAGGAAGGAATACTGACAAATTTATGGACTAACTGATACTGGATTCTGACCCACCTTGCAATGGAAGGATGCATTGGTTCATAATGTAACCCTATCCTTATGAAAAATCAAGTAGGGAGGTTTTGAAGACAAGGCTTAAAGTTCTGAAATTCTTCTAGCTGATGTAATGGCTACTAGAAAGACAGTTTTCCAAGTGAGAAACTTAAGATCACATTTAGCTGCTGGTTCACAGGGGAATATATTAATGCCTGCAGTACCAAATTTAGATATCATGGTAGGGTAGGGTCTTTAAACGGTGGTCTCAAAAGATGAGTGCCCTTTAGAATGCTTTGCAAAGTTTGGAAGAGACCACTGAAGAACCTTCATAGCCAATATGAAAATTAGATAGTGCTGTTAATTGGATCTTAATGGTAGAGGAGCGCACTCTTTCTTTAAAGAGTAAAGCTATAAACTTGAGTATGTTATGTATCGGAGCAGAAAATGGCTCAACATGATTTTGTTGTGCCCAGTAAACAAATTCTTTCCATTTACTTGTATAGAGTTTCCATGCCAAAGATTTATTGGAAGATAAAAGGATATGGTGGATAGGGGAAGAGAGCACTGGTTGTCAGGCTATTAATGGAATTGGAGAAACCAGACTGCAAATTTGAGATGTCTGGGTGAATTATGCCTGTCGAGTGACAAGGTTGTTAAGTAGATGAGGCCACAGGAAGGTAAAACAAATCTGGTGAGGCAAGTAAGATGCAAAGTGGATGGGATTAGGGCAAAGTAGCTGCTGCATTTGTTGTTTAGGGGAAAAGAAAAAAGGCTGGCCCCCTCAACAAAAGATCATTTTGGTCGCTTACTTGTTGACAGACCACTCGTAAAGTAGAAGAATGGACCTGCTCAATTTGTCTGCTATCACATTGGACTTTCCCAGAATGTGCACTGCTATGAGAAAGCAGTTGGATGATATCGCCCATTGCCACATTTGGAGTGCTTCTTGACATAAGGGGTATGATTTCGTCTTTCCTTGTTTATTGATGTACCAAACTACTGACAAATTGTCTGTTTGAATAGCAATTGTCTATGAATGGAGATAATTCCGGAGGGCTTGCAATGCTAAGAGCACTGATCTAATCTCTAGGACATTTATATGCAAGTTGGCCTCTTCAGGAGACCAAGTGCCTTGGACTGTTTCCCCAGAAAGTGTCCCTTCACCCAACTGGGAAATCTCTGTGGTCACTATGGCCTTGGGCTGTGGGAGAATGAATAGACAATCTTGTAGAACCTGATCTGATTGAATCCATCACTTGAAATCTCTCTTGCATGCCTGAGTGATTCTTATTTGTAATAGACCACTATGTTGCAACATCCATTGCAGAATTCTCATATGACATCTGGCTAGAGGTTCTAAGGTTATCACCGCTGACATTGATCCTAGAGCTGAAGGACCAAGTGGGCTGATCTTGGTAGTGTAAATTATTTTTATGACCTGTGATCTGATAGTCTGTACTCTTGATAGAGGAAAAGAAGCTATTACTGACTTTGTGTTAAAAACTGCTCCTACGAATTCTAAATTTTGAGTTGGTTGTAAGTGAAGCTTGTCATATTTTATGGTTATCCCCAGATGAGAGCAAATATGGAGTACCTGATTTCTTGCCCTTATTAACAGATGACTGGTCGGGGCAGAAATGAGCCAGTCATCTAGATATGGAAACACCTGGAATCTGTGCAGCGTCAAGTGAGCGGCTACTACTGCCATGTATTTGCTAAACACTCTCAGGGCTGTGGTGAGGCCAAAGGGCAGACCTCTGAACTGGTAGTGACTGGCTCCCAGCCAAAAGAGTATATACCTTCTGGAATGTCTGTTCATCTTTATGGGATAGTACATATCCTGAAGGTCTGTTGAGCACATCCAGTCATCCTTGCCCAGAAAAGGAAGAATTGACTGAACTGTGACTATCCAAAACTTTTTGTGTTGAATTCACCTGTTCAAGTTGCTGAGATCCAAAATAGGTCTCCAGTCCCCTGTTTTCTCTGACAATAAAAACAACCTTGAGTAAGTTCCGGATTCTATCTGGTTTGGTGGGGCTTCTTGGATGACTCTTTTTTTTCCTAGCAGCTTTTGTATTTGTATTACTGCTTCTCTCCTCTGACTGGGTGGAACATCAGGAATTCCTCACAGAGTTGGGGATGGAAGGGAAAATATTATATAACCTCTGGAAATAATTCTCTGCACCAGATTATCTTTTTTATGTCTAGCCAGGCTGTCTGGTGCAGGGATAGTCGACCACTGATTACCTCCAGAGGTGGACATTCAGGCCTCCTTTCAGGAGCACTGGTAGGGTCTGTCAGAGAAAGACTTTCTGGACCCCTGGTTTTGGGGACCTACTCTGCCATGGGGGCATCATCATCCATTTGAGCTCCCCCCTCTGCCCCTAGGGGAACTTTCTCCACTTGTGTCCTGAAAATGACTCTGGGACTTCCTGAGCCACATCTTCTGACCAAGTTGATTCCTAGAAAAGGATCTTTGAGGGGTCAGAAAACATATGCCCACTGCAGAGAGGCTCTTTCCATCTTTCTCATACCTAGATAATGTGTATTTTACTTTAGGGCCGAAGAAAGAAGTGCCGTGAAAAGGAGCATTGATGAACAAGGACTTCAAGGGCTGCACAAAATCACATAAATGCATCCAGGCATGCCTCCTAATGGATATGCTTGAACCTACTACCCTTGAGGTGCCTTCGGCTGCATGCAAAATAGCAACTGAGAGGCCACAAAAAATTGGACCTCAGCAGAAATGGTCCTGAAAGGGAAGTTGAAAGTTCTTTGATTAAATCCCTTTGCAACCTAGTAATGTGCTAAATAGTTCAGTGACCTAAGAGAAAAGGTCATGGAAGCATAGACATGCTTCCCAAACCTGTCCATCTCCTTAGACTCCCTGTTTGGGCAATGAACAGAGGAACTCTGTTCAGCAAGTTCCTTCTTGGTGGCCACTGCCATGACCACTGCATCTACGGGTACCCCTTTAGACCAATATTCCTTCTCCACAGGTGGAGCTAGAATCTTATCTTGCCTTTTGGAGATTGGTTCAACTGCATCAGGCTCCTTCCACACCCACTGAGAGACCAAATCAATAAGCTCATCAGTGGTTGGAGTAACCTAGGAAGTAAATGGGTCAGCTCTAAAACCCTCCAGAAATACTGAATCCAAAGGTGAAGGGTTGCTGTGTGTCGGCTCAGAGAAAGTAAGATCCATAAACCTATTTTTCTTTGGATCCAAGGAGGAAGAGGTTTGAGGCCTCCTCAAATTCAACTTAGTCCTCTTCCTAGACAACTCTGAGAATGGAATAGAGGAGGTCGAAGCAATGAGAAACTTGAACTCCTAGGACTTAAGATTGGGGAACTGAGCCCTTGAAAAGCGTCTCCAAAAGATGAAGGCAACAAACCTTTCAGTATTAATTTGCTTTTTCTGCCCAATAAAGCATGGGGATTAAAACTGTGGCAGATTGAACAGTCTTCTTGTAGGTGCTGCAGGCCTAAACAATAAACACAAATACTGTGGGCATCTGAAACAACCAACTTGTACTCACACTTCGAACACTTCAAAGGGCCCTTCTCAGCCATTCTACAACAAAAAGTAATACAATGTTTTTTTTGAGTAAAGAAGGAAAAAGGTATCACCAACAATGGTAATTAGGAATACATTAACGTGTAAAAAAAAAAAAAAAAAAAAAAAAAAGAAGGTATAGATACCAATGGTGGTATTTACAGAACTACAATAAGTACAAGGGTAAGGGATTAATAGTAACCAGATAAAATTTGAAAAACAAATGCTAGCTTATCTGACAAATAGTGATGAAACTCAAGAGCTATGCCTGACCATGCCTTTTCGCAAAAAGCAGCAAACAAGATCTGAGGTATGTTAGGGGTTGGTGCATTATGGTTAAGGGAAAAGCTTGAGAGTTTTTTGGTTACCACAAGCTTTAGTAATGGCTGAGTCAGAGCCGAGGTTCTGCTCCAAAACCAACAGTTGAAGATAGAATGAAAATTGACAACATCAGATCTAATTTTACTACTATCTATACTAGTAGCCTAAAAGTGTTATCTAAAATGTCTAACAGTACCACAATGAAAAACCAACAGTGCCAAAACTATCAAACTGCCTATCTATACTAATCCTTAGCTATAAGAAAAAAATAACAACTATCTTAAGGGAGGAGTAAAGATTTTAATCAACATAGCTTTCACTTATCGTGACTGCGGTGGAGTTCTTGGAAGACACTTCCAGTCTAACAGGCAGCAAATGAGATCTTAGGTAAATCATCTGGTAGCAGGGAATTGTGAGTAGAGGAGGAGATACAATACTATGGTCTAAGGCACTGAGGTTGGATCTGACCAGATCTGACAACCCACACACTGAATCAGTCAAAAATAGACATTGGATCATATGTTAACCATGTAAGCCCACTAGACAGGAGTGCTCTTTTTTAGTAGTGAGCTATGAGCACTGTCTTCTCAGAGTCACACACTAGACAAATGGAGGTAGAAGGAATCATACATTATAGCTGGGACAGAGGAAGTGGCTCTTAACAGCTCAGAGCCTTAATCCTCTGCTTAAACTGCCAGACAGTAATTTACAGCAGACTGCAAACACAACTGAAGGAATGCAAGAAAAAAAGATCATATTAGATGGAGCGCTTACTAACTGTGACCGCCCTAAGCTTATTATCACATTGAATGAAGTGATCACTATCTGTGACCCATCTTATTTTAGGCATGTAAATGAAGATTCATCTTACAGAGACAATGCATAATCTTCCAGGACAGCACAAAGAAAACCTCTGCATCAGCTTCAAGATCATTAACCAGCACTGAATATATACATGTTTAAAGCACAAAGAATACTTTTGCCTGGTCTGAGGAGTGAAGAACTTAACCGTTACCAAAAAAGATTTATGCTGGTTACAGATCACCAACCACTGCTAGCCATGTTCAGGCCAAAGTGTGAGGAGTCCATGATTGTAGCCTTGTTACAGGCCTGCCCCTTGATCTAAAGGAGACATGTCTACAATACTGAAAAAAAAAGGCAAAAAGGCAATGTGCGACTAGTGACAGATCAACGTACATGCAACTTGAAAAGTCTGAACAACCAAAAAACATGGATGTAGTTTATCTGTACTATATATCAGTTATTAAGCAGTTAGGTAAGGTACTTAAATAGATTGGCTAATAGATGTAAAATAAAAAAAAGGCTCAAATTAATCATATTTTAAATCCAGAGACAAGGAAAGAAACTTCAGACCTTGAAAGGGTGCTGTTAATTTTCAAAAAATATCAAGAAAATCTCAAAAAAGGGCAACTATATGGCAGGTAATAACTTAATAAAAAGTTATTTGCAAAAGAACATAAATACCAAACTTGATCATCAAAACACTGTTTTGAATAAAGCAATCTTAGTAATGGAAGTTAAAAATATAATAAAGAATTGCAAAAATGGCAAACCTCTGGGTTTGAATAGATTGTCAGCTGAAATCTACAAACCTTTTCCTCCTAGTGTCATTTCATTAATTTATGATGTTTTTCTACTAGTACAAAATTAAAATTTAGTTCCACCCTCCTAAAGATTTTCACTGATTACTTGTATACATAAAAAACAAAAAGATAAAACTCTTGGATTTCCATATGGACCAATTTGTCTTCTCAGTGTAGATTATGAAAGATTTCTTTATTATTTATTGACATTTGATTACTGGAAGTCCCACTAGGTATTAAATAGCCATTTTTCATGGTAGCTTGGGAAGAAAAGCTCCAGAGAAGTAAACAACATAAAAAAAATAAGTACTCACCATAATGTTCCATCTGTGTTGTTCATTTTCATTCTTCCTCAATAGATGGGTTCAGATCGGATCCTTGGATCTGACTTTGCCACTTTTTCCAACTTGTGGAACACTGAAACTCTTGAGATCCTTCCTTACCCATAATGCACTAGTCACCTAACATACGTCAGATCTTGTTTGCTCTCCTTTAAGCCTATATAATATAAAGAGATGAGATAACAGTATCTGGAACTCAAATAAAGGAACATTGTTTCCTTCAGCATCTTTCAGTCCTTCCAGAAGTCAAATTGGTAGGGGATGGAGGGTAGGGAGTTGAGGAAGAATGAAAATGGACAACACAGATGGAACATTATGGTGAGTACATAACTTTTTTATCTGATGTTGTCATTTTCATTCATTCCTCAGTAAACAGGACAGAATCCTCGGCTACCAAAATCTTGGGAGGACTCTAAGGAAGGATGTTCCTGAGCACTGCTGAGCAGAAGGCCACTCTTCCCCTAGAGACCAGATCCAATTTGTAATGAGCAATAAAAATATGAGGATTTCATTCAAGGAAGATCTGGATAAAAATACAGAAGTTGCCATAGACCTGGTGGAATGAGCTTTTATAGGCTTTGGCAAAGACAAACCTAATTTTTTTGTAAACAATGGAAATACAATCAGTTAACCATTTGGCTAAAGTCACTTTAGTAACTGTCTTGCCGAACTCTGAATCCAAAAATGAGATAAATAATTGATCTGATTTCCTAAAATTTTTTGTCCTATGTGGATAAAAACAGAACTATCTGTGAACATCCAACAGGTGCAACATATACTTTCCTTTGTTTGAAAATATTGGAAAGAAAGCTGGAAGGCTGATAGTTTGATTGGTATTGGATTCTGACACCACTTTAGGAAGGAAGGATGGGTTGGTTCATATGGATACACTATCTTTATGAAAAATCAAATAAGGAGGCTTAGAAATAGGGCTTGAAGTTCTGAGACTCTTCTACTAGAGGTAATTGCCACTAAAAAGACAGTCTTTCAGATTAAAAATTTTAGTTCACACTTGGCTGAAAGTTCAAAAGGAGATGGAGTCAGAGATTGTAAAACCAAACTCAAATCCCACGAGAGAGTGGGATCTTTAAAAGGGGGTCTAAGAAGAAAGTTTCTCCTTATAAAGGCCTTACAAAGTTTGGAAAAAGCTAAAGGTAAATTGTTTGCTCCAATATCAAAATTAGAAATGGCAGATAGTTGTACTATAATAAATGAAGAACTGGCACCTTCATTAAAAATTGTAGCTAAAAACTCAAGAACATTAGGTACTGGTGCTGAAAAGGGATCAACATATTTTTGCTGTGCCCAAAAAATAAATCTTTTCCATATAATAATGTAAATTTTCCTAGTGGAAGCTTTGTGGGAGGACAAAACAATGTGGCAGACAGAGTAGGAGAGGCTGGGCTGTCTAGCAGTCAACAGAAGTAGAGAAACCATTTGTTCAACTTTAGGTCTAAAATGTCCAGGTGTATCATATCTGTTGGGTGAGGCAGGATGTCTAGAACTGGATCTAGAATCCATGACAGGGGAAGCAGATGAGGCCAAAGAAAAGGAAACCAAATCCAAACAGACCAATAAGGTGTAATGAGGATAACTGTGCTCTTCAGTTGAGATGCTTTCTGAAGAAATTTGGGGATTAGAAGTACTACGGGAAAAGCATAGAGGAGACCAGTGGGCCAATCATAGAGTAGAGCATCTCTCAGTGATTCCCCTGGTTTGGGCATCAGGGCAAAGAACCTGTGATACTTCTTGTTAAGGGGAGATATAAAGAGATTGCAGCAAGGTTGGCCCATTGACAGAATATCCTTTCTGCAGCTTTCATGTTGAATGACCACTCATGAGGCATTAAAATGGACTTGCTTAACTTGTCTGCTGACACATTGGATTTCCTTGGAATGTGCATTGCTATCAGAAATCAATTGAATGAGATTACCCATTGCCACACTCTCAAATCTTATTGACATGGGAGTCCATGTGCCTTGGACTGTCTTTCCTAAGAAGTGCCCCCCACCCAATTTGAGAAACATCCATGGTAACTATGGCCTTGGACTGAGGGAGAATGATGAGAGAACCTAGCATTATGTGATCAGAGTAAATCCACCAAAGGAGATCATTTTTGCATGCTTGAGTTATCTTAATTTGGGTGGATAAAGGTGGGTGAAAATGGACCACTGAGTCACTAGGGTCCACTGAACAATTTTCATGTGATATCTTGCTAACAGAACCAGAACTATTGCAGCAGACATTGACCCCAATGCTTGAAGGATCAATCGAGCTGACAGAGAAGAACTTTGAATGATCTTTTTGACCTGGAATTGTATGGTTTCTACCCCTGGTAAAGGAAGGGAGGCTGTCAAGGATACTGCGTTGAACAAAGTTCCAATGAACTCCAATATTTGAGATAGTTCTAGTTGAGATTTGTTGTGATTAATAGTAATCCAGGTGAGAGCATAACTGGGGTACATAATCCCATGCTTTGATCAGCTGATGCCTGGTTGCAGTGGTATGAGCCAGTTGTCCAAGTAAAGAAACGCATGTAATTCCTGCTGTATCAAGTGAGCTGCCACCACTGCCATGCATTTGGTGAACACCCTGGGGGCTGTAGTTAGACCAAAGGGCAGAGCTCTGAATTGCTAATGACTGGCTCCCAGCTGAAGAGTATGTATCTTCTGGATTGACTGTTCAATTTTATATGATTGTACACAACCTGAAGATCTATTGAGCACATTCAGTGGTTTTTGTGCAGAAAAGGCAGGCTGGACTAAATTGTGACCATTCAGAACTTTGTGCACTGAGCTGACTTGTTCACATTGCTGAGATTCAAACTTGGTCTTCAGTCCCCTGGTTTCTTTGGTACTAAAAAGAATCTTAAGTAAGATCTGGACTCTCTCTGATCTTGGGTGACCTCTTGGAAGACTCTTTTTTTCTAGCAGCTTTTTTATTTCTAGTGCTACTGAATTCCTCTGACTGGGTAGAATGTTGGGAATTTTGTTTACTGTTAGGAGGGATAGTGAAAGGGCATTATATAACCTCTGCACCCATGAAGCTTTTGCAATGTTTAGCCAGGCTCTCTGGTGCAGAGATAACTGCCCCCTGAATGCTTCCAGAGGTGGACAGTCAGGCTCTTTCAGGAGCACTAGAAGCATCTGTCAGCAAAGGTATATCAAGATCATTGGTTAAAGGGACTGCATCTGCCGCATGGACAGCATCTTCTATTAGTTCCCCCAGGGGCACAGGTGGGAACTCTAGCTCCACGTGGGTCATGGAAGATACCCTGGGACTTTCTGTACCCCATTTTTCAAACACTTCATTGATTCATAGAGAAGGTCCTTTGAGGAGTTGAAAAACAGACACCCAAAGCAGGCAGGGTTTTACCTTATTGCTCACACCTGTATAGTGTGTCTTTAACTTTGGGGCCAAATAAGGAACTTCCATCAAAGGGAGCATTGACAATGTAAGACTTGAAGGGCTTCATGAAATCACAAATGCTCATCCAAGAATGCCTCGTAATGGAAATGCCTGAACCCACTGCCCTTGAGGTACCTTCAGCTGCATGGGAGAAGAGCCTTATGGATGAATTTGAAATCAGTTGTAGGACAGATAACTGTGAGGCAATAGAGCTCTCTGCCTCAGAAGTAATCATTCTGTAGAGGGATTTGGTAAGCTCTTTAATCATATCCCTTTGGATTCTAGTGAAGTGTGCAAAATAATTCAGTGACTGAAGTGCAAAGTTTGCTGAAGCATGCACCCACTTCCCGAATTTGTCCACATTCTACAGTCCCTGTTAGGGGATGTTTTGCAAGTTCTTTTTTTGTGGCCACAGCTATAACCATGACATCAACCTCTATGTCCTTGCTCCAAAATTCCCTATCCTTAGGTCGTGTCAGGATCCTGTGTGGTCCTTTGCAGATCAGCTCAATGGAAGCAGGCTCCTTTCACACTCATTGAGAGATCAAATCAATGAGGTCATCAATGAGTGGAGTCACTCAGGAGGTAGATGGGCCATCTCCAAAGGCTTTCAAGAATATTGAGTCTTCTTGGGAGGGATTGTCAGGAGACTAGCTACCCCCTTGCCTGTGAATCTCTAGAATGTCACTAAAAGAGATGTCGTCAGGTGATGATCTTAGGGACCCTTCCTCCTCATCAAAGTCAGTATCCTCTGGGACAGACTCTTGAGGAGAGTCTTAGTGCCTCCTTTTGCTCTTTCTCTTCCTAGGGACTTCTTCAGTGGGATGTTCCAGAGAAGTAGCAGAAGATATCAATATACCCTGCAGGATATACTGGTGATTTTGGGGTGGCTGTATCTGTGGTGCAGGAAGTTGAGGCTCAAGAAACAAAGAAAACTGGGTCTGGGAAGTAGGAGCCTAGGAAAGGTAGATACATCATTTTCTCTTGGAGCAGAGAAAACTCTCTCCACTACCTTGAAACAGAATGCTTTGAAGAGAAAAAGACTGATGGCTCCAAAAATATATGTTTCTGGACTGTTGGCTCCTTTCAATCCGAAGGCAAACCACTCAAGATAGGAGTCAGAGCTGAGCTGTCTAACACAGAGGTTCCAGGAGGCAGAGACAATTCTGACAACCCCAGAGTTGACTTTAACACTCTGGATCCAGCTCCAATGCAATGGTTCCAAGAGTCATCAGGCTCTGACATGCTTACAGCAGGTCCACTCAAAGATGGCACTGGAGTAGAAGATACCATCCTTTTCAGATCTGATATGGATGGCTCCAGGAACCTCAGATCAAAATGCTGTGAAACCAGAGGTCAGATTGGAGGAGGATACAGTATAGGTGGGGTAGTACAAAGTCTCCAGACCCGATGGGGTAAGAGCTGGGAGAACCATCATTTCTAGTTTGGTCAAACTTCTAGAGGAGTGAGAAGAAGATGCTACTGATGAAGCCCTAGAATGATGATGCTTGGGAGATCTGTCCAGAAATGGAGATACAAGATGAGGGGACACCGGATCAAAGTACAGAGGAGATCTGATCCACGGTGACCTGTTCAAAAGGTTCTTCAGATCCAAGCGGGTCAGATCTGAAGTTATTGTCTTTGGATCAGAAGGGGTTGGATCAGAATATTTTGTCTTGGATCTGAACATGTCAGATCTGAAGGTTTTGAAATCTTAAGAAGTGGTTCCAAGCCTGGGGTCGAGAAATTTGTAGATCTGGGGAACTCTACTTAGCCTCATTTTTGTCCATTTTTTAGGGATTTGATGCTGCATCAGAAGTTTTTGATGGAAACTAACTTATTTTTCTATCAATTAAAGCCCTAGGGTTCAAGGCTTTGCATATGTCACAGGCAGAATCTAAGCGTGCCAGTCTAAACAATATACACACACAGCATGTGCATCAGAGAGAGGAATTTGATGGTCGCAGGCCATACAGTTTTTAAAACTGGAGGATTTTTCAGCCATATTCTAAACTACCAAAACAAATAAGGAAGAAAAATATGTTTTTTTAATTTTTTTGGAGAAGAAAAATAAATAAAATTAAAATATTACCAACAATGGTAATACAAGGATATACCTAAAAGTATGAAAAGGGAAAAGAGAGATTACCAACTATGGTAATATAGAATTACATTATAACTGTGTACAGAAACAAGGGAGGATATGTGGAAAATTTTTCAAAAAAGATAAATAGAATAAGAAAGACTACATCTTCTCACAAACTCTACTAATACCCAGAAGTTTACAGTGACCACATCTGTATGCAAATATGGCAAACAAGATCTGAGGTATGTTGGAGGACTAGTGCATTATGGGTAAGGGAGAAGTTTCAGTGCTCCATGAGCTGGAAAAAGCATCCAAGTCAGATCTGAGGATCAGATCTGAACCCATTTGTTAAGGAATGAATGAAAATGACAACATCAGATCAGTAGTACAGACGTAATTAAAAAGCATATATGCCTACAATTTGTTAGTAGAATAAATAAGATACAATAAAGCATGAGGAGATACCAGTGATGTAATAAAGAAAAAAATACGATTAAAAATAATAATCGGTATATACAAAAGTATTAAAAAGGGCGGCCACGGTGGCGCAGTGGTTTGCATTGTCACCTCACAGCAAGAGGTTCTCCAGTTCAATCCTAGGCAAGGTTGCCTTCTGTGCAGAGTCTGCATGATCTCCCTGTGGTTGCGTGGGTTTCCTCCGGGTGCTCCGGTTTCCTCCCACATCCCAAAGACATGCTGTAGGTGGATAGGACACTCTAAATTGGCCCTAGGTGTGTGTGTGTGTGTGTGTGTGTGTGTGTGTGTGTGTGTGTGTGTGTGTGTGTGTGTGTGTGTGTGTGTGCCTTCTGTGGAAGGTTGGGTGCCGGGCTGGCAACTCAACACCATAAAACTCCACTGCTAATCATGAGCAGACATGTGATCCACTGTGGCGACCCCTAACCGGGAAAAGCCGAAAGAAGAAGAAGATATACAAAAGTATTAGAAGCAAAGTCTACTATGCTAGGAAATAATCAAAAAGATGACTTTTTGATATACTTTCACTATACTATACTTTCAGACAAAAAAAACTTTTACTGTAAAATGCAGCAAACACACCTAAACAATCCCCAGAAATTCTGGGCAAGTATCAATAGTCTGTTACACCCAGGTCACTGCAGCACACCAACCCCAACTGGTGCTAATCATGAGACTCCCATCCAAACTGCTAATGCCTTTAATACCTTTTTTACCGATGCCATCTAATCTCTAGCCAGCCAGCTAACCCCTGACAGCTCCAGCCTCCCTAACCCCATTTCTAGCTCTCTTCCTACTTTCATATTTCAACCCATCTCTACAAATTTCATCTACAAACTCATTCTAAAACTTAAGCCTTGTACTCCTTCTGCTGACCGGATTCCAGCACACTATCTGCAAAAAGCAGCTGAAGCAGTAGCTTATCCAATATCAATCCTAATAAACAGAACCATTAATGAGGGAACCATCCCTATCATCTGGAAAATCTCACACACTATCCCCCTACATAAAGGAGGCAACTCCAATGAATATTCCAACTATCGACCTATAGCCCTACTATCCCCTTTAGCAAAAATAATGGAAAAATGTATTCATCATCAGCTTCTAGACCACTTACTACAACACAACTTACTTGCACAAAGCCAACATGGCTTTAAACCATACAATAGTACCACTACAGCCCTCTTATCTTTCACTGACACTATTAACAGAAATTGCAATAATAATGCTCTCTCTTCAGCTCTATTTATTGATCTATCAAAAGCTTTTGATATGGTTAACCACACATTGCTTATAAACATTCTTAAATCACTTTCTCTCGATATTCTAGCTGTACAGTGTTTCAGCTCCTACCTAAGTAACCGACAGCAAGCTGTTATGTGGGAAAATAATCTATCATCCCACCTGCCAGTTACAGTAGGTGTTCCCCAGGGCTCCATTCTAGGTCCTCTATTATTCTCTATTTTTATTAATGATCTCTGTAAAGCTACTCCTCATGCAACCTGTATACAATATGCAGATGATTCTACAATAATCTGCACAGCCAAATCTTTATCATAACTACAGTCCCTAACTCAGAAAATGTTTAACACAGTAGAGTCATGGTTCTTAAAATGATGCCTCCTCCTGAATCCTAAAAAAACTAAGCTCCTGCTTTTTACCCCTACCCGGAAGCATATACCTATAGATTTCTCTGTTACTTCTAACAATGGTACCCTCATATCCCCTGATGCTACCACCAAGCTCCTAGGAATTACTATAGACAACAACCTTAACTTCAACTTCCATATTAATAACACTATAAAAACAGTCAACAGAAAAATGGGCTCCCTATATAGAGTCAAATCCTTCCTCACTCCTATAGCAAGATCTACTATTGCCCACTCCCATCTAATCTCAACACTTCTTTATGCCTCACCAATCTATACTAATCTGTCAAAACATAATTGTCTCAAACTAGCTACATCCTATAATAATATTGCAAGATTTGCCACTGGTAATCCCTATAGAACTCATCACTGTGAGAATCTAAAACAACTAGGATGGCTTGAACTACAAAATCAGCTTCAATATAGTCAACTTATCATTGCACAAAAGATCCTCTACCAACCGAATAATACTCCTATACTTTCAAACATCATTACCCCCTATAAAAATCTTACTAACTTACGATCATCAAATAAATTGTTAGTTAACATTAGTAGGTCAAACAACTTGGCAGGTGAGTCTCTGTTCTCAAACACTACTGGGAAAAACTGGAACCTTTTACCTACTGTACTAACTTCTCTTCCTTCTCTACCCCTCTTCAAACAAAAACTGAAAATATTCCTCAGAACAAAATGGCTATGCCCTTGCAACAACCCTGACTAGCTGATTAACTCTACTATTTCCCTCTACTTTCCCTCTTTGACACTATTATTCTTATTTCATTTGTAAGTAGAACTGTTTATCTGTAATCTACTATGATTGACTCTTTATAAATGTCGTATTCTATATCTTTTTAAATAGTATTTTAACCATTGTCTTCTATATTTTTGTAATTAGTTATTTACCAGTGTGTTTTATATTTTTGTAAATAATTACTAACCAGTGTGTAGTAAAATGTATTTCGGTATTTTTTCTATATAAACTTTATTTTATTCTACACAATTTTACTTTTTCATCTGTTATTCTCCTGGAGCTTTTCTCCCCGGGCCTCTACTGAAAATGGACATATATCCAGTTAGACTAGCCCGGTCAACAAATGTAAAATAATTAAATAAAAAGAAATAAATAAATGATACAAGTTCTCTCTAAGAATGGGAAGAGGGCAAGTGGTGAAAGGGTATACATAGATAGCATGTTGGAAGGTAAGTAAGAATGTAAAGTATTTCATGATTTAGATCATATAAGAGAGGTGCATCAGCATAGCTCATGAGTTAGTGGGAAATTCTTTGAGAGAGGACTTAAATACATGGAGGCTCAACATATTTCTAATTGAATTTGGGATAGAGTTCCATAGTTTGCTTATGCAGTGTGAATACAGACTTCATCCCATACTTTTTTGGTTTATAGATTTCAAGTAGGTTTTTATCTTGAGAGCACAGGTGAGTTGAGAAATAATGATGAAGTACTGAGAAGATAGAAAGGCATGTAGAGGGGTTATATGGTATTTTATGTGTTAGAAGTTGTGTATGAGCTAGTTGACATGAGAGTTCTAAATAGCTGAAAGCATGTAATACAGAGGAATGATGAGCTCTTCCTGGCAAGTTAGCTGCAGATCTTGCTATCTTATTATAGCATTCTTCCAGGTGTGATTTAAGAGAGATCTGGATGTTAGTCAAAATATGTGAGCCTGTCGGAGATGCTAGGTGAGCAAGTTGGAGTGACTAGGGAAATGATTTTTTGACCTATGATACAAACTTGGAATTGGCTAGACATAGCTTATATGATGGCTGCCAAAAAAGCAATTACTATAAAATGGAAATCAAAGTCTAAACCAAGTTTAGTAGAAGTAGTGAAGATAGTAACAGAGTTAAAACAAGTGGACCTGTGATCTTTAGTAAAAAGTAGGAGCAAATTACATAGGAAAAATGGGAACTGTGGGATCAATACATGCAGAGGGGGATCAAGGTATAAAATAAGGCAGGACTTGAATGAACTATTAATGGTTGACTAACAATGACTGGAGATCTTAAAAGTGATGTATAATGTTTGCAGCTACAGTTGTATTGGCATGGTTTGGAATGTATAATGTTTGCAACTGAGATTGTGTTGCTGTGGTGTATTGTCATTTATATAAATGTAACATGGCCTGTGTCATACATGATAATTTAATAAAGAGGTTTCTTGTTCAAAAAAATAGGTGACCCATAGAAAAGAGACGTTAAAGGATAAGCTAGGATGATTCTTCTTGAAGGAGTAAGGAATTTTGTTTTGTTCTATATAGTAGACCTAGCTTTTTGATGAACTTTTTTATACATCTTTTATGTGAAGATCAAACTTTAAATTTTCATCTCCAAGCAATTTGGTAAGGGTTAGACATGGTAACCAAGTAAAAAACCAACCAAATTTAGAAAATGAAGAGGAGGACTTCTGTTGTACCAGAAATACAAACTATATTAAATGTTGAGCACTTTCTAATTTCTGATGAAGTCCTGTTACATTTTCACGGATGAAAGTGCTCAACGTTTAATAAAGTTTTAATTTCTGGTGCAACAGAAGTCCTCCTCTTCATTTTATGCAATTTGGTAAGGTTAACTAATTCAAAAGCTCTTTTGTTTAGAGAGGTAATGTGGAAGTTACTTTTAGTATTGGCATGGGACCTTTGAAAAAAATAGTAGTTTAGTCTTTTTGGGATTAAGTAACAGTTGGTTTTCATGTAGACATAGTTCAACTGAGTTGAAGGCATCTTGTGCCATGGATTTTAGTTGCAACAAACTATCAGATAAGCAGATGAGAGTTGAGTCATCTGCATATTGAATAAAACAAACTTACTGTGAGTGGGTATATACATTAGTGATGAAAATGTTAAAGAGCAGTGGACTGAGAATAGAGCTTTGAGAAACACCCATTTTAAACTAGGAGAATAGGAGAATGAGAAAAGAGCCATTTGACATGACAGATTGATATATTTTGGATAGGTAGCTAGAGAACCACAGTATAGCTAATATGGGAAGGCATAAACAGGACATTTGAGTTACAAGTTTCTGATGTGATATAGTGGCAAAGACTTTTTTGTGATCTAGGAAAAACAGAAGAGATAAACTCTCCTTGGGCTCTAGCCATATAAATAATGTCAAAAGAGTTGAGGAGAGCTGTACTGGTGCTATAATCTGGTTGGAAATTATGTTGTTTTGGGGTTAGCAGATTATGAATATATTTTTTCCAGAATCTTGGGTGGGGGGGACAAGATGGCATTTGGTCTAAAGTTGGAGATTTCAGAAGTTACCTCCTTTATGTAGAAGAATAATAAAGATTTTTTTTCCCACAGAACAGGGACATGGGAATCTTCAATACACCTGTTGATAAGAATTGATACTGGATATGCAATACAGTCTGTAACAAGTTTAAGGTACTCAGCAAGGAAATCATCGACAGAAGAAGAACATGGTTTCAGTTTCTTTAGTAGCTGTCTAATATATGATGTGGACACATGGAGATTAAAGGCAAGTATTTCAGGGCTATTAGAGTTTTGAGATTGATTAAATGGTTGGGGAGAGCTAGAGGTAAGAGAGACAATGATGTTGATGAAGAAAGTGTTAAATTTGGTAACTATTTTTGAGGGGAATAAGTTCAAATAAGGGTTTGATGAGGAAGGTTAGCCAGGTTGAAGAATTTTTCTCATTTGAGCTCCAGAATTTCTTTGGATTTTTTGTTATTATCTTCAGGGTCTGTATAATACATTTTTTGTCTAGGAGAATTTGCTTCTTGTTGGGGTTACACAACTCTTTGTATAGATGTAAGGTTTGAGAGGTTGTATCTTTGTGTCTTTGTTTCCATGGATTGTCATGTTTATGCATGAGAATTCTAGTTGAATGAGCCAGCTTGGGGGGGGGGGGGGGTTGAGTATTTTTGGTAGGAGCAAGGTTATTTAAAGTATTCATGAATATATTGTTGAATTTGTTGACGGCTTCATTTAAGGGTAGGATTTTGAGTAGATACCAGTTACAGTATTTTTGTAAATTACTGAGTACATCAAGATAAAAGTTAGAAAGACTTTGGGTAGTTCTATATTATGTTTTTTAGCCGGTGGGTGATCTCTCTGTTGGAGAACATAGTGTGATGATCATTAAGGGAATTAGGTAGTATCCCACAGTTAGCATACTTTCTGGGGTCAGAGACAAGTATCCATTTGAGGATAGAATTTTTATGATTTGTTTTGTGTAGCTGAGTAGGAGACGATATTTGCTGTTTAAAGCCAAGCAAGTTAAGACTAGTACTTAGGGTGCTAGATATCACAAAAAAACAGTCAATGAAAATATCTCCTAAGATAATAGTTTCAGTACTAATATTTGTAATTCTCCGGCAAAGAATGTCTTCTAATATTATTATTAGTTGGTGATATGTATAGGGCAACCATACATAGCATCTTATGTTTATTAACACTGAGAAGAGAGATAAGAAGTTCTACATTTTGGAAGGTTGATATGTTAGTTTTGAGGGGTGAGAAAGTTAGACATTTATTTTATACAATTGCAAAGCCTCATCCTTTTTTGTGCAATCTGTGACATTGAATTATATTGTAGCCAGGAGATAGAATTTCAGAATCTTTTATATGGGGTTTTAACCATGTATTTCTAATGACAGTAATATCTGGTAAGTATTAAAATAAAACATGCTTGAAGGTCTGTAACTTTGCTTAAAATACTATGAATATTAATGGAGGTAAGGAGAAGTTTTGTGGGTGTACAGAAGTTAGGGTAGAGGAGGGTGGAATGAATGAGGCTGAAGGATCAGAGTTTGGATGAATGTCATCACAAACAGTGATTTTAGAGAAGGGTTGATTAGGATTAGATATTTTTTATGAAGTAAATTAATTTGTTCCAGGTTATATCAAAGTGAACTGAATGGTTGGAAGTTTCATATTTAAAAAAATAATAGGATGGATATTAAATACATTTTAGGAAATAAGCATGAAGGGGGTTAGCCTGGGTATAGGTAGGGTGGCTGGTAGTGCACGAATGTGAATAAAAGGAGATGCTATCATGCTAGGTAGTAAGGTGACAGAAATGAATTGCAGACATGTGAAGATGCACGAGGACAACATGGTAGATACAGAGGACTATGGTGTAATTAAGGGGAGATTGCAGCTGAATAAAAAAGAAAATATGTTAATGAAGAAGGGAGGAAGCTAAAGTGAAAAAGATGAGAGTGAAATTAGTTTGCTGGAGATTCCAGACAAGGTGGTCCCTTATTAATGGGATGGAAAAAGGTAAGATTTTTATCAAGAATAATCAGTTGGAGGAATCTAGAATATGCCATGATGTAGTAGGGTCAAACTGTGAATTAGAGGAAGCATTAGGAAGACAATAATTAAGTTGATATGTATAGTAAAAGGTCTGTAGTTATTACATTCTGTGTCAATATTATGAAAGTAACCCTAAGATTAAGAAATATAATAGATAATGTAATTAATAAAGACCAGACTGGTTTTATTATTAATATACTTCAATATAACATTATGCTTACTCTAAAACGTTCAGCCAAAGCCTAAGAAAAAAATAGCATTAGTAATTCACATATTGATACTGTTGACTGGAACTATCTATCTAAAACTTTAAAATGTTTGGAATTCTGGAAGACTTTATCAACATTATCAACAAATTATACTCAGATTTCAAATGTTTAATCAAATGGACCTTTTATATTTCAATTGTTCAATATTAATATGTGCTTTATCTCCCTTAATGTTGGTTTTAGTAACTGAGTTTCATGCTAATAGTATAAGATTAAATCAAAATATTGAAACTTTTAAAACATCTGAATATTGTAATTCTAAAATTCAGCTATTTGCTGACATTTTAGTAACAATGGATGAATGACAATCCAATAGCTGAACTAAATAAAGAGATGAGTTAATGCCAACAGGTTTCTTTAATGAAATTTAATGATCATATAACTGAGCACACAAAACAATTTGTTATTGAAAGAGAGAGAGACATGATTATCATTGGGGAAATGATGAAGCAAGATATCTGGAAATAAAAATTCAAACCAATATTGATTCAATTAGTGATAATGTTAAAATATGGAATATATCATACTTAAAGCAATAGAATGAAATAAATTTTACATTTGCAGAAAGATTAATAATCATTAAGACAATTGCAATAAATAAATAAGAGCTTATTTGGGAGAACAATAAACATCTTAATGCAAAAAGAAAACTGATTAAAAAATAAAAAATATATACATTTCATTCTTATGGTTCCTTACAGAACCTAATATTTCATAGAAAGTTGTGTTTGACTATGGTTTTATGGTAAAATAGTAGAAATAATTTTCCAGATTTAGAATCTTATTTCCTGGCTACCTTATTTAGCAAGATTATATTATGGTTTCATCCATTATATTCCAGTCATTAGAAAACTATACATAAATTATTAATAGTACATTCAATGACACTGCTTCAAGTAAACTTGACATATTTAACTTTAACTTGCTATGAAAATTAAAAATGTTTTTGAAGGAAAGTCAATTAATAATGTAAAGTGTTCTTACATGATATTAACATTCTGCAGAAATTAAGTTTTTTAAAATCAAATAAAAAATGGAAATTTGTTATCTTTTGAACAGCTTAATCATAATATTTTTCAGAGAGTTTTAATAGGGAATACATGAGAATACTTAAGAACCTTGATATGCTTAAGTGGTACAATTGGTTTTATAAAGAAGTTACAATCTCTTTAGAAAAAGTAACTAAAAAACTTCTCTTACAAACCTTATGAACCACTATTATCCATAAGAAATACATTAAATAATTATCTGACTTATTTAGATGAAGAAAAGAAGTCAAAACCTGAACTGCTGGAGTATATAACCTTTATTTTAAGTGGGAACACTTCCTACAAAGGAAGTTTATCTAATTTTATAAACTGGTTCAGTCTAATAAAATAATTTTGATAAAAATTATTAGAACTTTCTGAAACTTAATGGTTAAATTATTCAATAAGTATTAAGAACAAACATTTAATGTTGATATCAGTTGGCAAAACTTCTTATAATTTATATTGGAAAATGTATATTTGAAAATATATACTTGGAGTCTTTATTACTCCTCGTAGTATTTTGAAATATAATGGAATAGAAACTTCAAAATATTGGATATGTAATTAAGTGGTTAAAGCAGATTAGGTACACATTTTGTAGATTGTAAAGAGGTTACTGTTTTTTTTTCACAAGAAATTAATATTTTTGAAATGTTTATGGACCGATAACTGTGATTTTAAATAGAATCACAATACTTATAATATGTTTCTGTTCCAGATTCAGTAGCAATGAAATGATACTCTGTTCTGGAACCTATTAGCTAAAGAAAATTACAAGAAAGCAAAGATCTAACTCTACCTTTATTTAAATAATTTCTAGAATTAGCCAGTACTTTATGTGACAAAGAAAAGGCAGCAATGAGATTAAGATTTGGGAAAAATACTGTGACTTTTGGTTGTTGTTAAACTTAAAAACATTAATTGCTAAATGAATACAATTATAAATCTACCTAGTTTTGACTCAATGTTAATTTGACTACTTTTTAAATATATCATTCTTCTGTAGATATATTTATAATTCAGTTAATATTTTGAGAAAAAAAGAGAAATACTGCTGTATAAAAAAAGAACAATTATGGTCCTGTATTGTCACAAGTGAATGTACTAGCTGAGAAAGGATGCCCCACATGATATTCTGTGTTTATTTATCCTCAAATCAATAGAAGGACCTACAACAAGGTTTAGTCACCTTATTTCCCATAAAGCCATTCAAGAAGGCTGTTTTAGAAATAGCCCAACTGAGTCAGCAGACGTTTTCTTGATATAAATAGGAACCCTGGCCATCCACAGAGTTCTCAGTCCTGAAACAGGAAATTGTACTACTTTTAGAAATAAAATAATAAATAAAAATCAATATTTTTTAAAGAAACATTTTTGATGGTTTAATTTAAAATTTAGCAGACAGTATGGGTCTATATCAGAATACTGACAGCTAAAAACACCGAACACCCTTACCTCGACACTGCTTAACTGAAAGCAGGAAATGTCAAATGGTCAGAACAGCATTTTTTTTCCCAGGGAAAAACATCGCTGGGCTATTGTCGGGAGTTTGCCATTTCCTCCACTGTAGTGTGATCTCAGAGTAGGTATATTTAAGTAGGGGGTGGGGGAAGTGAAGCCCCCTGCTCTATTTTGTCTGTGGCCCAGCAATTTTCCCTGAGAAAAAAAAAAATTGTTGTTCTGGCCATTTGACATTTCTTGCCTTTGGTTAAGCAGTGTTGAGGTAAGGGTGTTCGGTGTTTTTAGCTGTCGATGTAGTGATATAGACCCAACAGTACAACATGTGAACCCTGAGTCTAACTTCAGCTACAACACATTTTGAGATGTGGGTGCCAGTAATACAGCATCTGAGTTGTCTAGCAATGTATGCAGTCCATTTTCTCCATTCCATAACAGGAGTATAAATGCTATATTTGAAAAATTTACATTTATCTTTTTTTCAAGCATGTATTAGACTGTTTGTAGGTAGTCTAGCTGATATTTGTTATTCTTTCCAGTTACCATGATATCTTTTAGGTAACATTTCTTCTTAATTCCTTGGAGTACTCAGTCTATTGTTTGCTGCCAAATAGAATATACAGATGCCTCTCCTAAAAACATCTGGTTATACTGAATTAAATATTCATGAATAATAACTGCTATGAATTTCTTGGAAACTTCTATTTGTATATGGGTTTGTACTGAGTCATTTTTTTTTTGCCAATATCTTTGACCTTGTGAAAGATACAAATATTTCAAGCACTGGCAAAATTGCCCTTCCACTCTGCCAATACAACAAAGCAGTTATTCCTATAAGTGTTCAAGTTGCTCTTAAGAATATTTGAACTAGTGCATGCTTTAATATAATTTGGTAATCTATTTCATGTGTCAGCTTCTCTCTCTCTCTCTCTCTCTCTCTCACAAACAGTTATTACAGCTTTCATTCCTTTATAATTTCTCAGTTTAATTTCTCCAAGTCTTTTGGGTTTCTAATACCATGACAGAAAGGGATCCCATTCCTAAGTCAAAATAAGATTAAAGTTCATGAGATTGATATTGCTTCAATTGCAGCACTCACAATGTACCTAGAATTTACTCCTACAATTCCTACAGTTACATGTATCAGTAACATATCTAAATATGATTATAAATTATTTTTTTATGAGACCCATTGCTTCTACTACTACATTTCCCACATTTTTGCCTGCAAATCCTGGTATTTTATGACTTTGCATCTCTCTCTCTCTCTGTACATAAGACACAGTAATCACTAGGTGTAGCAATTTCAGTGATCAATGCTACTTTTGTCTTCTTTTCATGGACTACTATATCTGTTTTTCTCACATCTATTTTTTGAACTTTTGGTAATGGGTGATCCTATGTGATATAAACTTCATCATTTTCTCTAACACTTTGTGGCTCACGTTTCTAATGCTTCTCAGCTACTTCAGTATTAGAATGTTTGCACAATCCCCAGTGCAATAGTCTTGCCACATTATTATGCCTTTCAGTATACAGGCCCTCTGCTATTAGTGTATCCCACTCAGCAATAAGATGTGTGACTGTATCTAAGTCTGTTTTACAAAACCTGCTTTTGTCTGTTTCTCTGACATGTTCAATGGACTTTATAAACCAACATGTACGCAGTCCATTATCCTGTACTGCCAATATTAACCCTCCATCTTTTGGTTTAAATTCACCTCTCCTTTATCACTCCTGTATCAGATCCTGAATGACATGAGGATGTTCCAGGATTTTTCTGTACTTGCAACTATATTTATGCCTTTTCCACATTTCTTGCCTTCTCATCTGATCCTTCATCTTATATATTTTTTTTGTTTTTTAGCACATTCAGTTGCTACTTGATTTTTGTCTTCTTCTGGTTTGATTTCCATCCCTGCTTGACACCGATATGCTTCTGCTAAACTATCTGATTTATTTTCATCATCTTTTAAAACTTTTCACTATGTTTGGATCTTGTGAGGTCAGCGGATATGTTTGCAATCCTATGATAGCAAATCTATACATATAATCAATTGTGAGTAGGCCCATACCTCCTTCAGAATGATGAATATATAATCTTGGTATACACTGATTTTTATAAATCATTTGTAAAGCATGAAGCATTTTTCTTGTTTTCCTGTCCAGCTGATCCAATACCTTTTGGTACTTATTTATTTATTTATTTATTTATTTATTGACATTTGTTAACCCGGTTAGTCCAGCTGGGTTAGAAACCCATTTTCAGTGGAGACCCGAGGAGAAAAGCTCCAGTTAGAGAATACAACATAAAATCTAATTACATTCAGTGTATGTTTTACAGAGAAAAGCAATTTACAGTTGGTTACATTTATTTAACATTTTGTAGAAAAAAAGATTCCATTTAGTCTGTTTCCCATTTAGTCTACAGTATGAGAAAGTTGTGTAGTAATGGTAAAACAAGGTACACGTACATCTAGAAATCTGCTAGCCATATGTAAAGATAAAGCCAAAAGAGAAATCTGCTAGTCATATCTAAAGATAAAGCCAAAACAGGGGTAAGATATATACATAATAGGAAGAGTAGACAAGGGATTAAGAGTATGGTAGTACACTAGCATGAAGCCTTGTATATGTAAAAATATTTAGAGATGAATAATACCCTGTGATTAGAAAGTGTATTTGCTTTATACTTGAGAGATTTGATAGGTTGTTCATAGCAGACAAGGTAGAATGGGTGGGAGTTAAGAACTATGAATGTAGGGGTTAGGAGAGGTTATGGCAGGGACAAGTTTTGGAGTTGAGCAGATGCTGTTTAAGGTCCTTTTTAAAGTGAGATGGATGTATAATGGCACGTAGGTCTAAGGGTAGTTTGTTCCAGGACTTGGCAACTGAGCATTTGTATAGTAATTTGCCCACATTTTTCTTTGGTGGATGGACTGCTAGTAGTTGCTGGTTAGAGGTGCACAGGGACTGAAATGGGGAGTAGGTGGATATGAGGGTAGAGAGAGCTGGACAGAAAGATGGTTTATATAGTATAGAGTGTACAGTTTGGAATTGTGATGTTAACAGTAGCTGTGGGAATTCAAGCCATTGCAGGGCGTTTAGGGCAAGGTAGTGATGTGAGGTGTAGTGAGAGTTGGTAATGAATCTAGCAATTTTATGATATGTTTGTTGGAGTTTAGTCAAGGTAGTGTGCTGGATAAAGGTTAGTACTGGAGCAGCATAGAGAAATGAGGGTAGAAGGAATGCCTGAGCTAGGGTGAGTTTGGCATTTGGAGTTAGAAACTTTTTATTACAATACAGCAAACCTAGTTTCTGTTTTTTTTTTATACATTGGAGAAGGTGTAGGTTAAATTTGAGATCATCATCTATTATGACACCTAAGAGTTTAGTTTGTGATTCAGGCCGAATGATTGTGTTGTTGGAGGAAGTGATAGTAAAGGTGGATTTATGGTGGGAAAGAGAGCAGGGAGAAAAAGCAAGAGCTTAGTCTTTTGGGGGTTGAGGATGAGTTGATTATCTGGCAACCATTTTTCAGTGGTAAGAAAGGTGTGTTGAGTGAGGCAATGTAGTTCTGAAATGTTGTTAGAGATGGAGATGAGTGTTGAATCATCTGCATATTGGATGAGAGAAGAGTTTGTGCAAGATGTGTAGAGCTCATTTATGAAAACGTTAAATAATAGGGGACCCAAGATGGAGCCCTCAGGGACTCCAGTAGGGAGTGAAATATAGGGAGAGTAGGAAGATAGCCATCTGACAGATTGTTGTCTACAAGAGAGGCAGCTGGAGAACCAGGTAGGGGAGGTAGCAGATTGATTAAGGTTTACAAGTTTGGTTAGGAGGATGGAGTGAGATACTGTGTCAAAGGCTTGGAAAGGTCAAGAAAGAGACAGGATATGAGTAGCTTGTTGTCACGAGCCTCTGCTATGGTGTTTGTGAAAGACAGAAGGGCAGTAGATGTACTATGGTTGGGGCAGAAACCATGTTGTGTGGGAGTGAGAAGGTTTTGCTGGAGGAGGTATGTCAGGAGCTGTGAGTGAATACTTCTAGTATCTTAGAGAGGGGTGATAGGATGGCAATAGGATGATAGTTAGATGGGTCAGTAGAATTACCACCTTTGTGGAGGGGGATAGTGTAGAAAGATTTCCATATTGATGGAACTGTAGCTTCCTGGATGGATCTATTGATGAGACTTGATACAGGATAGGAAATAGAGTCAGCAGCAAGTTTGAGCATAGATGGGGGAGATTATCAGAGGAGGGTGAGCAGTGTTTAAGTTTCAAAAGAAGTGATTTAATGTAGGAGGTGGAGACAGGTTGAAAAGAGAAGAGATTTTTAGTTAGATGGTCAGGTGGGGCTGGTGGAGTAGTTGTGTTTGGGTTGGTGTGAATGAGTTTCTGGACTGTTTCGATAAAGTGCTTGTTAAGGAGAGTAGCAGTTTGTTGTGGTGATTTGTTTGGGTAAGAAGAGGGATTTGTAGGGCAACCAGGAGAGAGGATATTGTTGAGAGTAGCCCAGAATTTACGGGGGTTGGATCTGTTGTCTAGTTGTGCAAAGCTATAGTAGGACTTTTTGTCCTTATTAGTTAGTTTCTTGACTAGATTCCTCAATTCTCTATATTTTTGAAATAGGGAAGGTTCCTTTGTTTTATGCCAGCCTTTCCAGGTGCTGTCTCATTTATGCATTTGGGATCTAGTATCTTTAGAGAGCCAGGGAACATATTTTGATTTGATTCTAATTTTTCTGGAGGGAGCAAGGGAGTTAAGGGTGTGTAGGAAAATGTTGTTGAATTTGTTGACTGCGTCATCGAGTGGGAGAAGTCTAAGGATGGACCAGTCAAAGCTAGACAGTATGGAGTCGAATAGGGAGGTATTAAAGTTAGAGAATTTATCACAGTCTCTGTAGTGGTGTACCTTGTGTGAGTGGGTAGAGTGTCTAAGGATGTACATGGGGAGATAGTCACTTAGAAAGTCAGGTAAGGTTGTGGGGTTTTGGTAGAGGAAGGGGGAGTTAGTTAGAATCCAGTCAATGGTTGAGCTGGAGGATAAACTTCTAGAGAAGCGGGTACTGGATGTTATCAATTGATGGAAGCCATGGAGGTTGATACTAAGTTGGGGTGAGTCACCTGTAAGTTTGGACCAGTCAATATTTACACCCCCTAGAATTAGGGTTTTGTACTGTATATTATTGGTAACCCAGGATAGGATGTTTTCTAGGATGGGTATATTGTTTCCTGGGGGGATGTAGATGGCAGCAATAACAAATTTTGTGTGGGTTAAGATGGCAGTTTAGGATGATAAGTTCAGCCTGGTGGAAGTCAGGGATAGGGATGGTGACAGGTGAGAGATTTAGGCCATCTTTGTAGAGGATGGCTACTCCACCTCCCTTCCTTGGGCTTCTATCAAGGCGATATATGTTATAGCTGGGTGGGAGTATTTCTTTATTAGTGATATGAGGTTTGAGCCATGTTTCAGATAGAGAAAGAATGTGTGGGGTAGTTTGGGCTTTCCAGGAGTAAAGTTCAGTAATTTTGCTGGTTAGGCTTTGTATATTAATGGAGTAGATAGTTAGATAGTTAGATGTTTCAGTAAGGGTGTGTTTGTGCTATGGGGGTGGGTTAGGTTGCGAGAGTGCGATGCTGAGGAGGTAGAGGGAGATTTTAGTGAAGTGAGATTGAGGGGTGAGGGAGAGGGGCCTGGATTTGGGTGGATGTCAACAGAGCACAGCAGATTAATGATGTGACATGTGAGTGAAAGTAACAGGTGATTGTAGAATTTAGTTTTGTATTTGGGGGAGTATGAAGGTGTATGAAATATAGTTAGATTGTGGAGACAGGAGGGAGAGAAGTTAAAGAGAAATGGTGAGATAATGATGCAACTATCAGAATGTATGTTTATATAGGAACAGGTGTGAGGGTGGGGAAGGTAGGAGTGATAAGAGGTAATAGCAGAGAGGAATAGGAGAGTAGTAGTGGTAAAGAGAAGGGGTTGCATTATTATTTTGATTTGTTATAGGTGTGTGTAGGTAAGTAATAGACTAAAGTGTAGCTTAGAAGGTGAGGTATGCAGCTGGTGTTGTTAGCTAGGGTTGGAGAGTATTGTTTATGTAGAATTTAGCCGGAGAGGGGAGGGGTTAAATTTACAGGCAGGAAGTGGAAAGTGAGTGGCTGGGCTGAGAGGAAAGGGATGGATAGTCAAGTATAAATGCAATTGATGTGGGGGTGTTTGGGAATAGGGGTAGTGTAGGGGAGCAAAGAGAGCCCGAGTGTAGCGAGGGCAAATGGAGTGGGTCAGCACCCATGGAGAAGATTCCAAGAAACAATCAGAAAAGCAAGTAAGTATAGTAGACTAGATAGCAGGAGAAAGAAGGGGGAAACACTATATCAGCAAGAAAGGACTAGACTGAGTGAGAAACAGGAAAAGGCCTGGGGATGTGCAAGATTTCGGCCACCACAGGAGCAGCAGTACAGGTAGCATATAGTGCAGCAATTAACAGTTTAGGCTGGACATACTTAGAATACACTCTTGATGTATAGGAAGACAGCACAGAGGAATCTTGACCTCAGGAGGTTCCAGGCAGAGTCAATTGGTGGGATTGGAAGCTGAAGCAAATTAGCTACCTACAAAAAACAAAAGAGAGAAAGGAGGGGTTAAGGGAGTCAAGGATGCTCAAAGAACTGAGACTACTGAAACCACAAGCAAAGGTATTATTGTGAAAGGAGGGGGGGGGTAACACAGTGTAGCATGAGAGATTAGCTGTAGGTGAGGGTTGCAATAGACAAAAGTATGAGGACATAGGGACAAGGAGTAATTGGATGGCCTAGTGTGTGTTTAGGGTGGGGGGAAGCAAGTGCTAGTATGAAAATTCTGGAGGGAGAAATGCAGTCTGAGGATGACAGGGGGATATAAAGGTGATAACAGTAAGGTAATTGGGAAGTTAACTGGAAAGAGTAATGTGAGAAGCAATATGTATATGGGTTTGGACAGATGAGGATAAAGGTGAGAAGCAGCAGACACTAGAATACAGTACAGTGAAAATGTTATGCATTAATATTCAGCAATAGTACTCCTAGCACAGTATCTAAGGTGACTAGTACCCAGAAAGTGAACTACAAATGTGCTGGTAAAAATGTGCCGGAACAATCAGTAGACATTAATATACACATGTACATAACATTCAGCAAGTATACTCCTTTCAGTGTATTAAAAAGCCTACTACATAGACACTCAATAGAACTGCACTGGTAAAAACACATTGAGTATGGAAAACAACATCACTGTAGCAAAACTGGCTTCAACAACATAGTACAGGAGATAAACAGGAAGCTAAAGCCTAAAACCCTGTGCAACAGTCGTCAGAGTGACTCACAAGAATATCCAGATGAAACAGCGTTTTGCACAGGAGTAGTTCAAAGTTAGTTATACAGGTAGAAAGCAATCATGCCCCTTATCAGTAATTACTATTCCAATATGGACCAAGTAACACAATTTAGACAAATGAGCAGCACTGACTCTTTAACTGGGCTGGCAAGATAGGTTAGGAAGTGTAAACTACAGTCCTTTGAGAACATAGGAGTTGTTCCATTGCAGACAGCTATTGTACTCAACTGAATTCAAAGTCGTACAGTAAATGAAAAGACCAAGCGACATTCAGCTATTAGCATAAGGCCTGGAAACAGAAAGCCGTTTCCTGCAGAGATACACTATCCAGACTATGCCATGACTAAGGGGCCATCAATCCAGTTTAAGGTTATATAAGTAACAGCCCTTTAAGAGTGCCTGTAAAAGCTCTATAGAAAGAATGCTAGAGCGACATACATACTAGCAAGGCAGACACAGTATCTTAACAACTGTGCGACGTTAAGTTAGCAGCAAAAACATGTAAGTTGAAAAACGCTACTGAAAACGCTAGTGAGACACAGTACAATAACAGATGTGCAACGTTTAGTTAGCAGCAAAACATGTGAGGCAAATGGTCGTTGGGTGCTGATAATATAAAGCAGTCAAAACACAAGACTGCAGCTTTTGTAGCAGTCACCTGTATAGCCAAAATAGCACACTGGGACCGCAGGCAGTAAGGAGGGGAGAGCGAGACAGAGTAAAGATGGGGTGGGAGAAATGCGCGTAAGGCATTAAAAGACACAAAGGATCATGTGAGAGGCACAAATATCCCACAGGAAGGAGGGGGCAGCCATGAAGAAAGAGCAAGTGGTGAAAACAGTAAAAGCTAGGCAGACAGTAGAATAGGAATAAGAAGCAGGCAATGCAGTACAATAAGTACAGAACAGGACTAAGTAGTAGATAGTCAGTTTTCACCCCAAATATGTAAGTTAGAACAAGAGGATCAATTTCATTTATAGCTTCGACTTTCTTCCTAGATGTAAGGCCTGTTTTCAGTTTTAATTTCAGTCTTCAAAAGTATTCCTTACTAAGTTTTGTTTGCATTTTTTCATGTTTTATTTTCAATCTTTCATCAATTCCCAAATATTTATACAGTCCCTCCTGCTCAAGTTCCTTTATATGACCTTCCTCTCCCAGACTGATATTTTCTTAGTGCTGAAGTTTATCTGCTTTAAATGTTGCTTTTTCACATGACCAAATTACATTCTTATATCATCTGAGAAAGTTTTGATCACTTGCAGTTGTATTTTCCTCATCTGATGAACTATACAGTTTTAAATCACCACAAAAGAAGATGAGAAATCTTTACACTTTGCAATTTTCTGGAAGCCAAATTATAACCATGACCTAATCTGCTAAGTAGACTTCTTAATGGGTTAAGGGCAAGACAAAAAGCAATGGTGACAGAGTCTCCCTAGAATATCCCCCTTTCAATTTTTATCATGGGATAATGATTTGTCCTTTATCATAGCTTAACTGCAGAGTGATTTGCCACTGTTTCAAGATCACTCTAATGCAATTGATCAATGTAGGGTGTATCTTATACATCTGTAAGCACTCCTTTATCCATGAATGTGGGATACTGGCAAATAATATTTTATAGCCTATACATGCTATACTTAAATTCCTCCCATTTTTACAATTCTTCATTTTGACTTTATTTAACAACAGATAAGTCTTTGTTCCATATGTCTTTTATTGCCTTCTTGTTTTATTGCCATGATTGAGTTTTCTTCAAAATGACTATAAACGCTATTGGCATCAATTCCATTATATAGTTTGTACATCATCAGAAGGCAAGTTATTGATTTATTGTTTTTAGGATAGCTTGTGGATTCACTTTTAAAGAGGAGCATAGCTTTTCCTGTTGTTAACAAAGTTGGTGTCTATTTGGGACGTGCATTTTCATAGTTCTTACTCAGGACTTAATACATTGTTAATACTTTTAGACAGAAGTTAGGTACTGCATCTGTGCCTGGGGTTTTCCAGTTAGGAGCTTTTTTTAATTTTGTTTTAACTTATCTGGCTGTTACTTCATCCCATTTCATATACTGTACATTTGTGCTTCTTACTGTTTCTTTTACTTCTTCTATCCATTTAGCATATTTGTTAAGCTCCACAGGGAATTCACAGATATTTCTGCAAAATGTTTCCATTTCTTCTTTTTTGGTGGTACTTCTATTCCTTTTGCCTTGTTTCCTAATTCCCTATTAAACTTTTTAGGGCCATCAATGAATTGCTTATTTTGTACTTTTCCTTCATATTTATCTGCATGGCTTCTAAATTGTTCTTCCTGTGCTGATACCTTTAGTTAATTATTTGCAATAGAGTATGATAGATCCCGGTCTGATCTGATACTGCGCATTGCTTTTATCATATCTATTTTTTTAAGTTTGCTGATCTGTTCCCTCTTCTGTACTCTTCTAACAGTGGTACTTCCTGTCTTAATTGATTTATAGTTTTCTCTATTCTATACTTCTGTGATGGCATTTAATTTCTCCCCTTCCTTTCCCTTATTACCCTTCGTTTTTGTGGTAAAGCTTTATGTTATTAGTTTAGCTGTACAGTAATATTTCCTATTTACTTCTACTACATCACATGAATTTTTATGAAAAGTCTTGATTACTGTGTTCATTTGTTTTATCATTAATATGTCTATCTGTCTCTATTAAATTAAGCAACTCATCCCTTAGATCATTTTCTTCTAAACTAAGGGCACGTTTTTTGTTTTCCCTTTCCTGTGGGCATTCTACAGAAAGTTCCAGAACATCTTCCTTAGACATATTCTCTTCAGCTTCATCCTGTGTCACCCACTACTCTTTCATATGAAGACTCACTGGCCTATCACTCCATAATATTGACTGCATCAGAGATGCCACTGTTTCCTGCTCCTTCACTTGATGTTCACCTCCAACTGAACTTTTGTACTGGTTTCCTACTGAATGCTTGAAAGTATCTTCATACGGCAACTGATCAGATGCTTCCAATTCCACTGGTTTATCCTTAACTTGAGTACTCATTGTTCTATTATGATGTGATATTAGAGTTAGGTTTTCTACACTAAATCCTTCACTTCACAGGTAATCCATAACTTCAGTTTTTATTTCTTTATTGTCTTCATTACTAATCCTCTTTTTTATTCACCCTCTTTGTTCTCTTATTTTTGTATTGTAAAATTCCCCATATCCAGATGCCTTTGCCTGTATTTCTTTTCAAATATATTTGGTGCTGCTTTTTTGTATCAATTAGTTTTGTTTTTCTTTTGCATAAATAAGGCACCATATTAAATCTCTTTTCCTTATACCCATATTTCTTCTTCAGATGTTTCCCACTCCTCCTGTTTCTACCTGTTTTGGGGTCTCATTGTTCCATCATGATGTGGCATAACCTGTGTTCAATGTTCTACACTAAATCCTTCACTTTGCTGGTATTCCATAACTTCAGCTTCTATTTGTTTAACTTCTACTTTACTAAACTTCTGTTCTACATTCCCCCTTTATGATCTTATATTTTTTGCATTGTGAAATGTTCCATATCTGGGTGTCTTTACCTGTTATTTCTCTTCAAATATCTTTGGAACTGTTATTTTATCTATTTTTTTTTTATTGGTTAGTTTAGTTTTCTCCTTTGCATAAATATTGCACCATGTCAGATCTGTCTTTTTTTTTCATATGTCCAGGTCTCTTTTTGTACTTTTCAAAACTATCCAGATTTTGTTCTTTATATTTTTGCACTTCCTCATTCACTTATTTTTCAAAATAACCCCAAATTTCTTGGCCTATATATATTTTTTTAATGGATCCATTTTATTAATGAACACAAATTTGCATTCAAAGCTTTTGACGGTTTTTGTTGTGCAAGTATTTTTTATTCCTCTAATTTCTCTCTTAACTTTTTGTATAACTTTTATCAGGAAATTCTGGGCTTCTTTCATAATAGTAACAATACATAATTTTTTCTTACCCTCAATAGTCCACTCTATCATCTTTGTGGCTCTTTTTTGGCCTAACAGTTTTTGTTTTCTTTTTGTAGACCACAAATTCCTTCTACAACAGGGGGGTCAACAACAATCACCTACATAGGTTCTCTGATGATTCTGTTTTACTGTCTTATAACCTGAAAAGTGTCCAAAGGTAGTTGGCGCTAATTACCTGCATACTTCAATAAGGTCACTTAAAGATTTTTATGAGACACTGTACAAACTCTGGTATTTTAATTTTTCATAATAAATTAAATTTTCTCCAAATTATTCATGCTTGTTTTCTTATAAAGTTTCCATGTTATTATCCCATAATGTAGTGTTGGTCTAATGTAACATACAAGGATTTCATTTCTGATTTCCTACCCTTTATAAATCTTTTTATACATCCTATAGTTTTATAGCTATCGTTAACCAATTGGTTGATATGATCAGAAAAACTCAAAAGTTGGATCTGCCCATCTGTTACTAGCACACTTTTTCACGAGTCTGTGTAGCCAAACTGTTTTGTATAAGATTTTTTTAAATACATTTATAATTTGTTGTGTTTGAAAATACATTTTAGAATCTACACACAAGCTATAGACTTCAGTGGCTTTACTCTTACCATATCTTATGTCTATAAAATGGTTTCCTGTTATGTGCAATATCTTTATATATATATATATATATATATATATATATATATATATATATATGTGTGTGTGTGTGTGTGTGTGTGAGTGTGTGTGTGTGTGTGTGTGTGTGTGTGTGTGTGTGTAGATTATTTTCAAAATTTCCTGATCTAGTCCCACGCTGTTTAATTTGTCTGTACAGCATGTTTATTCCAGTCTTCAAAGTTGTTGCTTGACTTCATTTGTACTTCTTATATTTTTATCTCTCATCTTAATTATCTTACTCTTAAGGAAATATGTCTTCATTATCCTTGTGTGTTTAGCTCTTGATGTTAAAAATTTTCTTTTTTCTTTTTGCATGCAGCAATTTCACTTTCAAAACTTGCCATATTCTTTTAGCAATTGTTCCTCTGAATACAATTAGTTGTACATAATGATGGCTTTGCTTCCATAAAGTATATTATTAATCTTCGGCATATTGGTTTAGATTTCATTTTAGCAGAACTATCCAGCAGTAATTTAACCTTTATGACCCAATGCTCACTGTATGTGCCAACATACCATCAGCTTCTAGAAGGCATAGTGTTATGACATTTAGCTTCATATTTTGTCTTGCTTCTCACTGATATAACAGTTTACTTTATAAAGATATACATTTCTAAGAGTAGTGGGGCATATAGACCCATACAAAGATGCCTCATCATTAACTACATAGGATATAGTACCTGAAAAACATTCTCTATGATAACTAAAAAATGTTAGTCACTTGAGCTCATTATGATATTTAAAGCTTGAAACCAAATTGTAATGCTCAGTATTAATTACAGCTTCAAAATCCCCATTGTCCCCTACTGCATCCCCATTTAAACAATTACAGTGCATGTCTTGTCTATTCATTCTGATTTAACTTAGACAACAACTCAGCACTTTTCAGCTTTTTTGAATCCATCTACAACTTCAGTCTAAGAGCACAAATTACCATCCTCTTCTTGTAAGGTTTTGTTCAGTTTCTTATTTGTCAAAAGTTTGTTCATGTGTTTAGCTGTCAGCTTCACTTTTCATTCATTTATTTATTGATTTATTTATTTACATTTGGTAACTGAGAAAGTCAGACTGGTCACAGGTCCTTTTTCAGAGGAGGCCTGGGGAGAAAAGCTCTACATACAAGATACAAAATACCAGATACAAATACGATTCAAATTACAGTTAAAAAAATAGAATGTAAAATAACAACATACAATGTACAGTACAGAGATACAAAAGATATGACAGTAAATCCAGTTGATGAGTATATAGAAAAAATGCAGTTTAAGAGTTATATAATTTGTGGTCAGAGATGACCCATAGTATAGATTTTAGGTAGCAGCACAACACATAGACTTATCTATGAGGGATATGAATAAAAGACCTATTGTAGTTTTACATATTAAATATAGGTCTGAGAGACATTATACATTGGAAATTCTTTGTCTTGTTGATATATAGTATTGCAGAATGAACAAGTAGTTGAGAAATCAGACACTCAGAATACTGAGGTTAGTATTTTGGTAGTTTAGTTGATGCAAGTGGGTTAGATAACTTCAGAAATTGAGGGTGAATTAACCAGGGCTGGTGCAGGAGGATAGCCATGTATCTGACAGATGAGTTTGTGCATTTGTTTATACTTTATTAAGGAAAAACAAGATACCATATTGTAGGGCAGAGCATTCTGCTTTTTAGATATGAAGTTGGAGAAGAGGGAATCACCAGCTGCTTTGTCATCTTTTGTTAGCTGTAATAGTAATCTATTACTTGAGCAGAGTGTTCTATTGTTTGAATTTGGAAGTATCACATTTTGGAGGGCAGGCATTTTATCAAGTTGGTAAAGGATTTTGTGGGCAAAAATCAGTTGGTTATAGAGGAGGGGTTGGGGAAGTTCAAGCCAATTAAGTTATTTAAGAGCTGAACAACGATGTGATCTCAAAGGAGAGTCTGTGGGAAACCTGGCTATCTTATTGTAGCAGAAATCGAGTTTGGCAATTTCAGTCTTTCTCAAGTTTGTGAGTATTGGGGAGGCATAGAGGAGTGTAGATATAACATGGGTGCATGCAATGGTGGATTTAGCCTGTTTATAGTAAGGAATTGTTTATTTCTGTAAAGAACACCCAATTTTTATGCACGTTCTTTTTTTTAAAGTTTTTATTCATTTTATAACACAATAACTTAACAGTATAGTAACACGAAAAAACAAATAAACTATATACAATGTCCATAACAACTAAAAAAAGCAATATACATAGGGGAACACTTAATATTTCTCTAACAGATTAGACAATTTTGTCCAAGCAATTAAGTGATGAGTTGTGTTGTTAGTCCTTGCTTTTATAGTAGCAATCTTATTCTTACAAATGTATTTCACAAGATGAATAAACTCAACTTTAAAGACAGGAGTAGATTGGGATTTCCAATTTTTAGTAACAATTTTCCTTGCTATAGAGGGGATAGACCATAGCAAAAATGTTTGATTTTTAGGAATGACTTCAGGAACAGGAACATTGAAAAGGATGAGTGAGTCAGAAATTATACAGCTGACATTCCATAGAGCTTTACAAAGATATTTAAATGGGGAAATTATTTTGCAATTAACAACCATATGTATCCAGTCAGCATCAGCGTGTCCACATCTCCAGCATTTCATTTCATCTTTCTTGTACACTATTGTTAATCTATGTGGGGTGAAAAAACATCTATGTATACATATGTATATATACATGCCAGAACAGGGAAGATGTGGATTCCTTCACCGACTGTAAACAAAGTCTTTTTTTTATCTTTTTTGAGAATACTTGTCTATTAACTTCAGTTGAATAATTCCAAAAAGAAACATCTGTTTTGCTAAAATCATTTCTGAGAATTTTATAAATAACATATGTATGAAGTGTTCTTGGGTGAGTTATTGATAAGTGTTGAGAAAAAAAGCCAAGATTTTTATGTTAGTGTTACTGTATGCCTCTAATGAGGGTACAAGCTTAATATGTATAAAATCCTTACAAGTTTGGATGCCCAGCCAATTGCACATTTGAAAACTATATCTGCTGATCAAATAGTCTGCAGAACTTATTTTATTAGCTGAGAGAAATTGATTCCAATATAACAGGTCATCCTTCTTAAATTCTAACATTTTCTGAGTATCAAAAGATATCAAGCATTCATTTGTGTAAACAATAGGACACATAATTATTAATAAATTCTTAATTAATTGATTAGAAAACATAAGCTTTTCAAACAATAGCAATATTTTATTTATAAGAGGTGTGACAACATGTTTTGACCTTTCACTTTGAATGTATATTTTTAAAATCCATATAAAGATGTTTGTATGTATTTGAGTATATGGTTCATGCAATGTCCTATTACTATTTAGAAGTAAGGTTTCATGTACTGATTTCCAGTATGATGTATAAGAAGTATTATTCCAAAGCAACACTATGTTAATAAGTGTGGAATTTAAATAAAAATCAATATTTGGAAACCCTATACCTCCTTCATCCCAGCTTGTGGTGTGCCAGAGAAGAGAAGAGAAATTCTTGGTTTTTTTTTTGGGATACCAAAGGAAGTTGAGTAATACGTTATTAATTTTCTGTTTAATTTTGACAGGTGGGGGAATTATTAGAGCTTGGCCAACGAATAAGATTTTAGGAAACAGTATCATTTTGATTAAAGTTAGTCTGTCATCAAACGTGAAGAAGAGTCGGTTCCAACTGTCAGTTAGACTATTAATTGAGTTTATAAGTTGGTGGTAATTAGATGGAGTGATTTTTTTTTATAATTAGATTCAATAATGATACCTATTTATTTAATATGCATGCCCTCCTAGTTTATGTCTCATTTTGATCTAAGTTTCATAGTGACATTTTTATTCACTAGAAGTGCCTGAGTTTTGTTGTAATTGCATTTTAGACCAGAGCTGTTTGCAAAGAAGTATAGATTATGTAATAGGTGATCTACAGAATTTTTAATATCATTAGAAGTTATTAGTAGGTCATCAGCAAACACTTGTATCTTGGAGATAACTTGTCTGACACTTTACATCCTTTAATGCTGTCATTATTTTAACATAATTTGCAAGAGGCTCAATAGCCAGGGCAAAGCGTAATGGGGAGAGGGGGCACCCATGTTTGATACCTCTTAATATTTTGAATGGGCTAGATAGATAAGATCCAATCTTTACATAGACTATGGACTTTTCATATAGTTTTTTAATTAATCCTATAAAGTTTGGGGAGAAATTGTATTTTTGCAGAGTTTTAACAGATATGGCCAACTTAGGGAGTCGAAAGCTTTATCTATATCAAGGCTTAAATTAGAAAGCTCATTTTCTTTCTTGTTTGCTAAGTCTATTAAGGACAGTAATCTAATTACATTGTCTTGTACCTTTCTGTTTTTGTTAAACCTGGTTTGGTCTTCATGAATTAATATTGAAAAAAATATTATTTAATCCGTCTGCTAAGATAGACATGAATACCTTGTAATCAGTGTTAAGCAAATACATTGGCCTATATGATGTGCAAAAGTCTGGGCTCTTTATTTGGTTTTAGGCACTATGTTTATGGTCTGGGAGATATGGATGTTAAATTTGATATGACAGTTGATTTTGATACCTAGAAGTTTAGTGTGCGTTACAGGAGAAATGATGGTTTTGTTCTTGGACATAATATTGATGGAGGGGCATGATGTGGTGGATCTTGTTAGGTTAAACAGAAGAAAATTTATTTTGTTAAGGTTTAGAACTAGCCTGGAGTTTGTGAGCCATGCGTCAACCGAGACAAAGGAATCTTGTGTAATTGAATGGAGCTCCTGTAAGGAGGAGGCAGAAGAGATCAAGGTTGAGTCATCTGCATATTGGATAACAGAAGCATGAAGAGAGGAAATATGCAGATTGTTACTAAAAAGTGAGAAGGGTAAGGGTCCTAGAATGGAGCCTTGGGGAACTCCTATTGTAACTGGAAGAAGAGGGGAGAGGTCATTCTGCCATTGGACAGCCTGCTCGTGACCTGATAAATACATTTGAAACTAAGAGATAGAGGGTTGACTGATATTAAACTCAGAAAGAACTTGGATAACTTTACTATGTGTGACCATGTCAAAGGCCTTGGAAAGGTCAACAAAGACAGCCGATACAAATTTCCCATTGTTTTTGTGGTGGTTTACTGTATTGGTGAAGAACATTGATATAGTGCTATGGGAAGGACAAAAGCCATGCTGGATGTTTGATATAAGTTTGTGTGCGTGTAAGTATTCCATGATTTGTTTATGTATGCATCTTTCTAGGATTTTGGATAGAGGAGATAGTTTGGTTGTTGGATAATGATTAGTCAAATCTCAGGGAATTTATTTTTGACATAGATCTATTGATAAGTATGTTACAAGGTAGGCTATTGTGTCAGCAGGATTTGCAGAAATTCTGCTGAAAGTCTGTCTGTGGCTAGGGTTGTGGGTTTTAGTTTTTTAAGCTGTTCATTCTCTTGGGTGGTTTGGTGGAGGAGGGTTGAAGATCAGATAAGGCAAGTATGATTTCAGTGAAATATTTGTTGAATTGGGTAGCTATGTTTTTAGTAGTGCTATTGGTTGATGGGGAGGGTGTGGTGGATTTTCCAGAAGAATAATATTGTCAATGGCTGCCCAGAACTTTTGAGGGTTTTTAGGTACTTCACTTGTATATTCTGGTAGTAATTAATTTTATCTTGTTGAACTGATGTTTTTGCTTTATTCCAGAGCTCTAAGTATGATTGTTTTGATGCTTGGGACCTGGTAGAATGCCAATGATTCCGGGCTTTGTCTCTAGTTATTAGTAGTCACCTAGTTTCGTTACTTAGCCATGGAGCAGACTTTGATTTGGTTCTAATGGTTCTAGGAGGTGCATGTGTGTTCAAGATATCTAAAAAAGTAGTTTTAAAGAACTGAACTGCTTCTTTCAGGGGAAGTAGCTTTAGAGGTGTCCAGTTGCTGGTTTGTAATGCTGATAAGAAATTGATGGTGTTAAAATGTTTTTTGCTTCTTATTAGAAGGTAAGCTGATTGTTTGTTATGATGAAACTGATGCCTTAGCAGAAAGGTTGGTTGATGGTCACTGAGGCTGCCAGGGAGGCAACCAGACTGAAAGGAGAGGGTAGGTCTATTTATTAGTATCCCATCAAGGGTTGATTCATTTTTGGTGGCCTTATCTATTCTTGTGGGGGACTGGATGATTTGAGTAAATCCATAAAGGTTGATAAAATTTGTGCAGATTTGAGAGGAGCAGGCCATCCAATCAATATTGAAATCACCCATGATGATAGTTTCATGTGGTATTGAGTTGAAGGTCCAATTCAGTATGTTTTCCAGGGTAGTTATATTGTTTCCTGGAGGGATAAAGCATCCAATTATGTTAATGAGTTTTTTTTAGTTAATTTTTAGTTTGGAGAATAATATTTCTGCATTATTGAAGTTGGGAATGGTCGGATCAAGAGCCTTTACTTTCAGGTTGTTTGTAAATAGAATTGATACCATGCCTCCTTTTTTTAACAGAGTGTTAGTTTTTTTCAGCCTTCACTGTCCACTCTGCACCCAGCCATGATGGTCCTTTTACTTATACATAAAAATTCAACTTCAGAGTGATGTTCTTGTATATCAGAGGCACACGTATATTAACTTGTCATCTTATTTAAATATCTTAAATAGCTTCTCAGTATACTCACTTCGTATACTACAACTCTAGACATATCCGGTCATACCGGGAATGTATGTGTATTTATCCTTAAGAAACTGGTGTTATAGCTTATATCGGAGTTCTGAATATGTGTCTTATGATCTTGTATCCTTTATGGGTGTATAGCCTAAAATAAATACAGATGAAGCTTGAGCATCTAGTCTTGTGCCTGACTCTTTATTGTTCATTTTAAATACCAAATGTTATTTAGTATCAGAAGGAATCACAGCTAAGTTGTTTTATGTTTGGTTTACAAAATTGTGCATTTATAGCCATCCATAAATTTCTCTCATCTGTTTTTAAGGGGAATTTGATTAAGAAATGAAAATGTGAGAACCAAAAAGTCAATTCCTCATTACAAGCAGTATGTCCAAGAACCATAAGGATAAATTGTGTCTTTCATTTTTGCATGGTGTAGGGAAAGAATTTTTGACATATTATAGCTGAATTTCAAGATAGAGAAAGAGACAATTGCTGTGATACGAGAGAGGTTTCACACTTAATGTGAACTCAGAAAAAAATTGGTCTTACTTTGGCTATTTGCTCATGTCAAGGGCACAATGTCTCACAGTGTCTGTAGATGTGCAAAATTCTGAAATATATAATCAAGCCAAATCACGTGTGCTATCAGAAATAATCATACAAGTGGCGGATTGTTGAGAGAATCAGATTCAATATTAACTAAAATAATCAATGCACTCATTTACTACAGCAGTTGATGTACTCGCCAGCACCTCTGATACGATTTTGCAAGGGTCCTCTACTGAATTGTGAGCCCTTTTACATATCTGTTCAAGGACCTGACACACCTCAGACTGTAGTGGATCTGAGCCATGGAAGTGTGCACTACTTTTGGTAATAACATGTCCATTGCTTCCACATTCTGCAATGCACCTACCCTTGCACTTGTCCCTGCTTTTACATATGCAGCACCAGTAGTGCTTCAGGCCAACACATTTCTCGTGATAGTATTGGTAACCCTCTATAAATAGTGTGTCTTTCCCCTTCTGGCTTTTAACAGTTGTGTATGTCTGTCCTACAATACCAGGGTTATGGGGAATGCTTTCTTCCTTAGCCATCTGAAATTAAACACAATGTACGTTACATTGCTATACGGCTGTTCCTGATCTACTGATGTGTATCTTTGATAAAGTGCTTCCACATACCATCTATGATTGGAATACCTGCTACTTTCACGTCACTGGCCTGTGTAGATGATATGAAAGTTGGGATGCCTTCCTGTTGAGAGCAGGAAAGGACACTAATTTATGGTAATGTGTGAATAACGTTGCATTCGCATGTGAAATGTGTAACACAACACTGCCGAATGCAGGCAGTTAATTGGCATTTAGAGGTTCTACTATTGAAAATTCAACATATAGTAATCTATGGACACTGCTTTTGCCGTCTATACAGTTGGCATTCAGCTGTTCGATCATATGCATGTAATCCGGTGCAGAGTGTAATGTAATGCATGTTCAAATGTTCAAAGCTCTGAAACTAAATGAGAATAAACAGAAGCTATCACTCTGTGAATATATGAATAAAAATAAAATACTTTATTCCAGATACTTGATATCGCAGTTAGCCCTTTGGCTTGTTTCAATCCCCAGAATTCAGGAAGCTCCATGCAAGAATAGTGTTATTCTTGCATAGAGCGTTATGTGCCTGTGTAAAGCAGCAGCACACCATGCATATTAATGAAGGCATGTTGCTGTATTCTCTACACGGACATAATCTGTTTACGAGCACAGGGGACATGTCCGTGCAGTGCACGGACACTAAACATGCCCCCTGCACTCAGAAAGTGCCATATGGCACTTTCTAAGCCATACTGGCATAATATTAGAGCAGAACTCTAATATTATGCCAGTATTTCAGTGTCCACAGACACTGAAATGTAAAATAAATAATTTCAGTGTCTGCTGGCACTGAAATGAAACCGGCAAAGAGGAAAGCAATACAGGGGGTGTGTCAGTTTCTGTGACACACCCCTTGTATCACTAAAGTGCTGTATGGCACTACTGCATTCTGCAGAAGCAGGAAATATGTGCAAATGCACACACATACCTTCAACCATACAGATTCTTGCAGAATGCCAGATTTTAGCCCCATATATTTGGTCCACTGTCCATAAAAGAATAGTTTTCTGGCAAATTAGTGTAAAATGATTAAAGTCCAAAGATAGAAAATAATGAGAGACATTTGAGTCTCAGACATTATACCCTTCAGAAAAGTCATGCCAATGCAAAGCCTGCTATTCTATCAACTTTCTAAGTTGACAAGAGCAATATCTAAAATTCGTCCCTATTTGTCCCCCCATTATGTCACACTTTGTCCAAATGTCCTGCCCTAAGAGGCAGAAAGCAATGTGCATACCCAAAGGAAAATAAAAATAGAACACATTTCAACTTTTTTTTTCTGTTCCCAATAAAGCTTAAGTGTAGCTGAGTGGGTGTGTGTGCAGTGCAGCTATGCATAGCAGAGTGTAAACATCTAAAGGAGTTAAATAGAAATATACAGCCAAAATGGTCAAAGTGGAACAGTGTAGTGGTTAGAGCTTTTGCTTTACACACAGGTGTTCATGGTTTGAGCCCCAAAGCAATTCATTCATTTTCATATGTGAAACAGGACTAAAATATATTTTCTATAAACAGGTAGTGAATAATATATATTTGTTGATCAGGGTAGTTTAGCAGGTCCAAATGTGAGGTGTCAGTGTTGTACAGATGTGAAATCCACATATAAATACAAGTGTCCCATACAGTATAACCACAAAAGAATGTAATGTAATGTAATGAAAGCACATAGGGGGATATTATAGAAGGGAAACACACATATCATAATATAGCATTAAGAAGGAATTGATCCCACAATCTATAAATTGAAAGGTGAACATTGCTTAATTATGTTCAGCTGTGCTTACCCAGAGTAAATAGCACCTAAACTGTTATGTTTACCAATAATTAGCGCAGCTAAGTAGATTTGCACACTGGTAAACAGTGCTTACTAGCTACCTCTGTAAGTAATGCTTATCTCAGCTAAGTGGGTTTGCCTGTCGCTTAGCTCAGCTCAACATATTCAAAATAGACCAATCACAGCAAAGGGTGGGATTCCAGCCCTACTTAAACCCCACAGGTGGGAATACAGCTATCACCAGTTGTAGCTGATCACTACAGGCACTATGGCGGGTGATGGAGAAGGTGTACGCTTTCGAGCACAGCATTGGGGCATGCAGGAGTCCAGGGTCATGGTTGGACTCCTTGTAAAAAACCATGAAGGGCGACTGCTGCAAGACCAGTACCAGGACTCCCAATATAAAGCAGAGGCCTTGGACAGTCTCACTCATGACCTCACCAGTGCAACTGGCATCCCTTGAACTGGTGAGCAGATCCAGCATTACTATGCTGACTTGAAGCAAAGGAAGAGAGACCTCTTGGAGCAGTGGGTCCAAGATGCTCGGGCGCTGAATGTCCCAACAATGTATAAGCACCACTATCAATTCTCGTGTATCAAAGTCCAGCCTAAGTATGACATGGAAAGATATGCATAACTGTTTCTCTGTCTCCTGTACAGCTGCAGAAGAGAGGCCTGCAAACTTGGAAGCCCATGCTGGCAGGCTGCTAAGGCTGCATTGTGAGGCTGGTGAGTACTAATCTAGCTAGCTAGTAGTCAGGGCAAATAAATAGAATGCAGTAGAATGTCACCTGCCAGTAGTTAGTAATGTGCACTGTTTGTACTGAATAAACAAGACATTAGCAGAGTAATACTGATGTACAGGATATATTTCAGTAAAAGTGTAGCAGTACCTGTCAATAAAACACTAAACACTAGACTGTTGTGTGTAATTTGGTATATGGCAGTTTGAATGTAGATATAATGTTGACATTAACATATTAGCTATAAGAAATGTTCCATGCACCAGGATCTGGTCCCTGAATAGTAATGCTGTGTTCACCATTGTTTCCATACTGCAATATGTCAAGGTCTGACTACAGATTATGACAAGCAGCTACCATGCATGAATATCAGACTTACAAGGGAAATTGTCCAAACAACACACTATTGTACTGAAAACTGTCAGGAAAAAAGCAGTAGTTCCTTAATAGCTCATTGTGATGAAAAACAAGCTGGTGTTCTTTTTTTTGCACAAACTGATACGGTTTGAATCCAGGGAGTACTATTAAGCTGTATGCATAATCTCATCCAAGAATATGTGAATATGTGTAGAAACAGTCAGGTATTGTTAACAGAAATTTCCTCCACATGTCTGCCAGCTAAGAAAAGGTGTAAATGAGCTGTAAGAAGCCTGTAATTATACACTGTGTACAACACCCACTGTCCAACCCGAAGGCTGAAAATTACAGCAAGAGAAGTATATACACCAAGTAGACCACACCAAGAAATGTCCCTCAAGGATCACGCTGTCACAGTTAGTGGTTACTGCAGCCAAATCCCCAGGTGACAGAAATCAAGGTGGATTATCGCACTAGCACACACACACACACACACACACACACACACACACACACACACACACACACACACACACACACAGAGTTATGACTGCACATATGTAACCTTGACTATGTGAATATGTGTAGAACTAAGTCAGGTAGTGTTAACAGATATTTCCCCCACAGGTCTGCCAGGTAAGAAAAGGTACAAATGAGCTGTAAGAAGCCTGTAATTATACACTGTGTACAAACATACAACTGCCCATCCCAAGGCCATAGGTCAATGTAAAGTGAGGTAATGCCTGTAGAGTAATCATTAGAGCAATGATCATTAAAGTTGTGAGCACTTCAAGCATATACAGTTGTTAATTAACATCTCTCTCTCTCCCCCACCTTATCTGCACCAATAATCTAAACACATAAATCAATGGGTATGTTTTTCACCAAACACATTGTTGTGACATGTGTCCTATTCTACAAATATTGAAATGTTTTTCTATTAATGTTCCCTGCTCAAATACTACCATTGGTAGCCTGTTGCTAGCAATGTAACATGCATGCTGTTATAATACTCACTGTGGTTCCATATATGCATGTCTTCGGTTTGCTATGCAAATCTGTTGTTCTGATTTATGGGAATACTCATGCATGCTGTTATAACTAATCTTCAAATGTGTTTTTCATGACTAACCAACATATGTTCTACAACTGCAATACCATAGCACATCTGGGAAGGCCGAGCCCAGCAGATCCACCTCTCCCACCTCATCTGGCCATGGCACTGGGCCCCAGCACATCTGGGACCCACCCTGGGACGTCCTTGTCAGCTGGTCCTGCACCAGTTTTGGGCGCGAACAGGATCTTGTCACCCAAAGCCAGGTCCGGGGACTGGTGCGTAGCGAGCTTAGCAAGGAATTTGGAGATCTGTTACGCCAGCTTGAGGACCGTGTGGTGCATCTAGACGGTCAGCCTGCCCTTCCTGCTCAGCCCCCAGCACATCCACCTTTGGGGCCGTGAAGGTGCAGTGGTGACTGCCCATAGGTGGAGACCTCAGTCCCACTGTATCCATCTGGGGGCTTGTGGGCATCCAATTACCAACCACCCCTCCCCGTCCAAGGTGTTTACCCCCCACATATGTCATATACTGCCCCTGTCTGCTGTCTTGTCTGTCTACCTACCCAGCCTACCTCCCCAAATATACCTACTATCCTTCCCCAACATCCCACTCTCACCTTAAAAAAAAAAAAAGGGCAATCTGTTCCCACAAAACATGTTGCCCCATACATTGCTGCCCATTTTGCACATGTCCACTGGACACATGTAATCTGGTCTAAATAGCTTCACAACACACTATTGTTGTCCTCACCCCTCTCTCAGGGGTTTGAGTCTCCATATTTATCTAGAAATTCTGTATATATGCACAGCTGTTGCTGTAGAAGAAATGGACAGCCATGGACCTTCCTTACACCCGTCCTGCACATCCCTAGCTAACTTTCATATTGTTTTTCCCTCTTCATACCCTCTTTTTCACCACTTTCCTAGCACCCCCTTTTTCGTTTCTTTAAATAAATTAGCATGGGGATAAACAGGAGTAAGCATGTTTGTGCTGTGCTAAGTGAAACTAATTGAGATTAAGCACTTTTAGGGCTAACTGTGTGTAAGCATAGTTAACCATAAGTTAGCATTGCTGACCACCGCACAAACCCACTTACAACTGCTTAAAAGTGCCTTAATCACTCGGTATCCAACAGCCCTTCTTCTGCACAGCAACAAAAAAACAGCCCTTGCAAGTCTTGAACCCAGGATCCTGTACACCATATCCACAACAGTCTACCAATAAGCCATCTGAGCTGTGAAGTTGTGTGATGTTTCTTCAAACATATCATTCAGCAGAGTCATTCAAGAGTAGGGAAAAGATTTTGCAGAATTAGTCAAGTTTTGTATATATATATATATATATATATATATATATATATATATATATATATATACAAATGTACATGTGTATGGAGATGCATATACATATGGACAAATAAATACACAATATATATATATATATATATATATATATATATATATATATATATGTATAACAAATGTATATGTGTATGGAGATGCATATGCATATGGACAAATAAATACATATATATATAGAGAGAGATATACATATGAAATATATACATTTAGAAATACATATATAGATAGAAAAGTAAATCTATACATACATATATATGTACATAAAATATATATATATAGCTATATATACATATACACATACATATATATTTATATATATATATATATATATATATATATAAATATATACATATTTATATCTATATATATATATATATATATATATATATATATACACACACACACACACACACACACACACACACACACACACACACACACATATATATATATATGTGTGTGTGTGTGTGTGTGTGTGTGTGTGTGTGTGTGTGTGTGTGTGTATACATAAATATACATAAATATACCTAAATATATAACAGCTACAAACAAACACAATCTGAGGGTCATGCTGCTAAACACTAGAAGTCTAAATCTCAAAAGGCACTCATTCAAAGCACTTCTTATTCACAAAGGATGTGCACACGTCAAGACTGGTAGCTCAACATAAGGCATCACAGATACTGCAGGTGTAGGTAACATAGGGTAAGATAGCAATTCAAGTCGTAGCCTGCTATAGGTTCCCAACCATGTCCCAAGAGTAAAACCCCATGTTCCTAAGCACCCTGGAGAATATTACAGTCCAACCTCATACTGGTTGACCTCAACTAATCCTCCATTAACTGTGAAAGTTACTCATGTATCAATGCACTTGTCCGATGTTTCCTGGAATGCATTCATTCCAATGGCCTGGACCAGCTTGTTTCTACACCCACTACAGGTAGCAACATCATGACCTCATCAGTACTAACATGGGCAAATGTTACTGTGCACCAATAGTCAACTCCGCCATGGTTAGATCTGACCACAATGTCATCACCTTAGAAATCCACATCCCTCCCACACCCCCTGTAAAGGTAACCACCATAAAAAACCTTTCCAAAGCTAGCTTTGGCCTCCAAAAACCAGAGGTGGCTAACTTCACGGCACCCATGAAAATGGAGACTAGTTGCATGACCTTCAAATCACACAGCAATGCAATATGAACAAGTACACAAATGCATGGATTCTGCCATACCCAATAGAAACAAGATGCACCCCTCCAGAAAAGGGAAGCCAATCTGGTGGTCCCCTGCTCAAAGAAACTATAAAACAGAAGGAGGAATCTGATATGGAATAAGGTGAAGTCCCAAGACTGGAAAACCCCTTATCAGCCTCAACAAAAAGATGAGGTTCCTCATCAAATACTCTAAAACTAGCTGTGAAAACAGAATTGCAGGACACAGTAAAGACATCCACAAGGCCTCCTATAGTTATGTAAAGAATCTCCATGGCAATACCAACATGTGCTCTGAGCTACTGCACAATGGTACCTCTTATACTGAGTCAACAGATATAGCAAATATACTGGCACACAGATTCAGTGAAAACTTTACCCCCTCCCCACCCCCAAAGGACCAATCACAATACCAGTATACTGCCAGGCACCCAGTAGTACTGCTGCTTGGGTTAAAACACCTCTGTCCAAGGCCAAGAATACAGCATCTATTGGACCTGGCAATATCCCTGGCTGTCTCCTGCATGAACTACAGAGTGAACTGGCACCTTATCTGTGTGCCCTGTTCAATCACAGCCTCACCTCAGGCTTTGTCCTTACTGACTGGTGCACTGCTACAGTCATCCCTCTCCACAAAGGAGGAGTAGCTGCAGACCCTGGGAAGTATCGCCCCATTAGCCTAACAAGGCTGTCATGCAAAGCTATGGAACCCATCATCATGGACCTAAGAAACAGAGATATGGGAATCTCCGGACTCAGGATCTCACACAGTTTGCTTATCTGAAGGGTAGATCATGCCTGTTAAAGCAACCTGGTCAACTTCTTTGAGTCAGTCACCAGAGCTGTGGATGAAGGCAAGGTGGTTCATACAGTCTACCTCAATCTGGCCAACCCCTTTGATAACATTCCCCACTCAGGAATCATGAATAAACTCAATAAGCTACACATCAACCCCTACAACAGTAGGTGGGTTGCAAACTGTCTCACAGACAGAGCCCACAGTGTGAAAGTAGCTGACCCCAAGTCAGACTGCCGACCAGTCAGTTCCACAGGGTTTGATCCTGGGTCCTCTCCTGTTTGGTACAACTTCTCTGAAGTCCATCCCAACATGAAGGGACTCTGGCTGACAATTGCAAGTTGGAAGTTATTAACTACCCAAGTAATGTCGACATCCTACAGAAAAGCCTCACTGGGACCAATGACTGGTGTCAGAGGCAAGGCCTTAAGCTCAATGTCAAAGAATGTGTTACCATCCCACCTTTGGGATGTCAGGCACTACAGGGAAGTTACAGCACCAAACATCAGACACCAGTGTGAAAATACATACCCACAACCAGTTTCACCACAGTCACATACCAGTAGGTCAGGTGAACAGTAGAGTATACGGACTGTGTGAAGAAAGGCGTAATAGTTTTACAGTCACACACTACCCCTACATATAGTGGCACAATTCTCAGTGTAATCTGAATCCTGAACATGGTACAGGGCACATCTCAGTCTGTCCCTACAAACACATTAAGCCAAAAGACCAGCAGACACTGGAGCAGCATGCACAGTCAGATAAAAAAGTAGCCATAACATTTACATTTACCCCCCTCCATACACAGCCCAAATAAAATGTACACATGGCATGTGTAGCCAGACATACACAGACCTCTCAAATGTACAGTTCATCTCAGAGTGTACAGGCTCATGTCTGTGGGTCTACTACATCACTGGGATGGTAGGAGGAATGAAGGCAAGAAATAATGATACTAAATACGTCTGAGTCTCATAGTGCATGACATCTGGACAAAGCCTGACATAATTTGGGGACAGAGGCACAAACACAGGCGTAGATTGGACATATTACTGTCAGAAATGTAGACAGTTGCTGATGTTACTGGGTTTGTTGTAACATATCCTTTATGAGGAATATGAAGTCCATAATACCAATGGATTTTGCTATTTACTGACTGCATTCCTCAGAGTCCCTGATTGATTTTCCAAGGACAACAACTGTCTGGGGACTAGACAAAACACAACAGGAAAACATGTGGCCTCTTTGTGGACAGCATGCCAGTGGAGAGGTATGTCAGAAACATATCACTGTCAGATGTGACGTCACTCACTAAATGCATGTCCACACAAACCCTGTCAACCTATCAACCCACCATGTGTATAACAGCACTGATGATGACATAGAATCTGTTCACAATTCTGGAGATACATCCCCCATGTTGTTGTGCTGTCTCCAAATGTCCTGTCCTGTGAAATATTCCTGCCTACTGTCTGTGAATCTGTAGCCCACCACCTCTGTAATGTCCCTCACACAGGCAAGGAAAAGGGCCAAGGCCCACATGAAGGACATCCTATTTGTTGGAGCTAGCAGCAGTATCCAGGCCCATAGCACAAAACTATATTGGCACCTACATAGTTGTACGGCCTTAGCAATACCTGACATCTGCACATCTGCACAGAGGACAGACAGCAAGTGGACAGCAAACATGTTATGCATTAAGATGAATGTCCTGAAGGATAGAAGTCTGAAACTGAAATGTATGCCGTTACTACATGACAGCAGTCCTGAATGACATGGCCAAAAAACATAGTACTCTACAGTTAATATAATAATATCATATTAATATCCAACAGGAGATACATAAAAACATACAGCTGAAAAACCAAGAACAAGATAGTGTAGTAGTCAGAGTCCCAGTTCTGCATGCAGAGGTGCATGGTTGGAGTACTACAATAGACAATCTAATTTTACATGAAAAAGCAGTGTCAGAAGTACTAATTTCATAATACAATATGTGTGGAATCATATTTGTCAGCCAGTGTACTGTAGCTGGTGTAACATGCAAGAGTGAGTGCTTATAACATGTGATACTACCCATGTATAAAAAAAAAAAAAAAAGACAACGTGATACTACCCATGTATACCCAAGTGTCCTGTACAGTATAGTCACACCCCTTGCTACTGTAATGAGAGCACATAAAAGCATGTTATGTACAGGAAATTAAATAAACTTATTACATGATCTCATTACTCTGCTATTTTATGAGACCGGAATGTGAGCAATGGGTACCAGGGCTGAGCTATGCAAAGCAGGTTTACACATTGCTTAAATGTGAATGATAACCAGTAGTTAGCTCTGCTAAACATATTTGTGCCCTGGTAAGTGTCGGTAGGCGAAGCCTACACAGTTTAAGCGCCTATTGGTTTAACCATATTTTAGTGCCGCTTACTGCCCTGCAAACCCACGCAAACCCACTTACAACTGCTTAAAAGTGCCTTAATCACTCTGTATCCAGTAGCCCTCCTTCTGGCCAGCAACAAAATAATCAGCAGTATTCAGTCTTGAGCCCAGGATGTTATACACCATAGCCACAGCACTTTACCACTAGGCCATCTTAGCTGTGAGATGTTAGGATATTTTTTACAACATATGCAGTAGAGTCAGTTTACAATAGGAAAGACACACTGTGCAATCAGGAATGATTATCTACAAATATATACATGAAAAAGAAAATATTTACATATATAGAGAGATAGATATGTGTGGAGATACATATATATGTATAACAATATATACGACTAAAGAAAAATAGGAACAAACCAAAAGAAGAAGGTTGCTGGATACACTTAAACCACTCAGAAAATTTATTGTAAAGTGCTTTTCATCTGGGACAATACCCAGACTTCCTCAGACAGACAGTCTGAGGAAGTCTGGGTACTGTCCCAGATGAAAAGCGCTTTACAATAGATTTTCTGAGTGGTTTGAGTGTATTCTGCAACCTATAACAATATATAGATATATTACCAATAAATACTGACACACACACACACACACACACACACACACACACACACACACACATATATATATATATATATATATATATATATACATACATGCCTCTAAATGCCCATACAAACATATGTTGCCGATGATAGACTACCCAAAACTGGGGCAGCATGCATAGCTGGATACAAAAGGACCCATGACACTCATGTCTGCCCCCCAGTCCAAATAATAAATGAACAGTATGCTGCTACAAAATCATGATATGTCATACACAATGGCCAGACATATACAATGACTTCTTAGCAAAGGAACTACAATGAGTGAAGATAGTAAACAAAAATAGAAACAGCCAGTAATTCACACAAGTTCATTTTACTCTAATGTCTTTGCCAAAGCCTTCAAGGGGTAACACATTGCAAGAAATACTTGCCTTAATTAGAAGAAGCAATTAACACTTAAGTACATTAAAATACACAGCCTCCAATTACACTCCTCGATCAACCCCCTAGGGGATAAAGTATTACATTTAAAAACATACATTGATTCTGTACATAACACTTGTTCATTTATGATTGTTTGATCAAACTGAGAAACAGACCTTTTCCAAAGCAGTACCTTGTAACCCACTTTACTTAATTACATGTATATACACTGCCTCAAATTACACTACTCATTTAACCCCCTAGGGGATAAAGTATCATATTTAGGAATTTAAACTGATTCTGTACATAATGAATGTTCTTTCATGACTACTACTCCCATGGTGAGAATTATTTATCTTCTTTGTCATCAGTAATATGTCTCACATGTTTTAACAGCCTAGTCTCAAAACACTTGTTACTCTTGCCCACATCAAATATGTTACAAGGGCATCTAAGAGCATTCTCCATATACCAACCTCTTAAATGTACAGAGTCACACATGTTGTCCACCCTTTCCCCTCAGCATGACAGAACAACCACCTACTGTATGGCATATCTACAAAACCTGACATAATTTGGGAGAGAGGCCCAAAAACATGGCCATACTTGAAATATTGCTGTTATACACTGAGAAAATTGATGGTGTTACAGGGTTTGTTGTAACATATCTTTTCTGAGGGATATAAAGTCCGAAACACAAATGGATGTTAGCATTTACTGGTTGCAATCACCAGAGTATGCTACTGATTTGCCAAGGACAACACTTGTCTGGGGAACAGATCAAACATAACAGGCCAACCTCTGGCCATTATGTGGATAGCCCTGCAGCTGAGAGCTATGAAGACACAGAACTTTGTCAGACTGAAACCCATGCAGAAGTAGCATGTTCAGACAAACCCTGTTAAACAAGCAGTATTCAAAACATATAACAGCAATACTCACATTCTGCCCCTAAGACTTGAATCTTCACCATTTAGTTGGTTTGCCTCCACAGGTGTTATTCTAAGAGGTATTAGCTCACACACCTCCAGGATGTCTTCCTCACTGGTAAGGGAAAGGGCCAATGCCCACATGGAGTACTCAATTATAGGAGTGTGTTGCCATGACATTGGCTATTGGAATAACTACACAGCTGCTCTGCATGCAATTAGCAACTGGGACACCAATTGGTGTTCAGGCCATCACATGGTCATGAACATTACCTACAAAAGACAAGCTGCCATCTATTCAAACCACCTCTGTCATAGACAGTCCATCAGTGCAAAGCTAAAGTAGTGTGAGAAAAAAAAGGATATATCTGTGAAAAATCCAGAAAAAAGGTATGTGAAACAAGTAAGCATGTAATTGAATGCAGTAGGTGGTCTGTAATAATGGAAATTAGGGGTATGAAACCATATGTCTCAACAAGACATGCTGTAGTGATGTACTGTTGAACAGCACTGATGGCCATAGCATGTGGCTCTGCCTGTAGTGACTAGGCCAGCTACTGGGATGTTGTACAGATTCATATGTTACCTGTGCATATAACTATGATGCACATTTTGTCTTGTAAATATAAGACACCTATACAGAGCATGTGCAGAAGTGTGTGTTGAAATGCTTCTGATATAGTGGGTTCATACCATTCGACTGTAAGGACATGTGTGCCTGATATCTGTAGTTACTTACACATAGACCTGTGTTATGTTGGGTAAACTGTTGTCAAGTCTGTTAACAATGACACAGTAACATAATAGCTTAGATATGAATGTGGGACATCCTCCAGGTTAGCACTCTGATAGCAAAGCCTACTGTGCAATCAACTTACTTATCTATGTATGTTAATAAGTTGTGCATGTTCTACTTATGTGTAATATCAGTTTCAGTGCATACAACAGACATAGATGTTTACAGGTACTGGCTGTTGCATTGCCCTGACACAGCCATGGTTAACACAATAAGCATGATTATCATTACTAAATTGGAGAGGTGTCCAACTGTGTTATGACTTTGTGGTCATGCCCACTACAAACAACTGATTGAAAACATATGTGGCTGTATGGACTCAGCAATATCTTTTTTGTCATACCTGCCTTCACCAAAGTAGAGTAATCCCCTTTGCTGGACAGCAGCATTACACACACCACAGTCTTGGTCCCTATAGTGGCTGTACAGGGCAAGGTGGGGGCAGGAACCAACCTGGCATCAAGTCAGCCATTGTCTGAACAAGCATATAAGGTCACAGGTAGATTACTGTAAGTCCAGCTATGAGTACAAGTTAGAGACATCCACCAAGGACAATCATAAGGCCATCTTCCCATATGTCTGCAATCTCAGAGGCAAAAAACCAACCCAACCTGTAATGGTGGCAAATCAGATCACATACACACACAACATAGTTACAGGCAACCTGCTGCAGATAGGGTTAGGAGAAACATCACCCCCTGGCTCAGCATCACTATAGGTGGATATGTACTGCATCCACATCCCTCCCCTCATCACCAGTGAGCATATATTACATATTGCCTACTGAAAGGCAACAAATGTAAGTATACATGAGACATCATATCATCCCTGTCTGCATCCTACATGAACTCAGGCATGTGCTCCCACCTGCATTACACAATGTAGTCACACCAAGCCGCAACACCATCCATACACCATCTGCATAGAAGATGGCTAATGTCATCCATTTACACAGACCTGAATGAGGAATGCTGGATTATGCAATCAACTTGCCCTCACTGCGGGCAAGATGACTCATCACGACCAGGAATGCAATGCAAGCTGATACTGTACTGATAGATTACAGGGGTATGGTGTGGTTGTGAGTGGAGGCTACTGGTATTCAAGGTACATGTGCAGGTACTGGACATACTGTTGCTAAATGTATAGGGTTCTGTGATACGTTTCCCTGTTAGTGTCTACCAGGTGCAATGTTACATCACAGGTGGGAAACCTTTTCAACAGTGGAATCCAACCTGATAATGGAAGCCATAATACAGAACCACACAGTACTGTTGGGCCAAAGCCAGCAACATGTGCGGGAGAGGACTACCCTGTGGAATGATCCTGTCCACAGGGTAAATGAGGTGGGGCTGCACGCACATACATATGAGCAGGTGCGGCATCATACCACCAACCTCCTATGCCATGCCTGGCAAAGGACTGCTGCCATGGCCAGGGACCCTACACCCACAGGTAGGGGCCAAGCCATGCAAACCCCACTAACACCAAATGAGGAGCTCCTTGCCAAGCTTGGGCCACCCATCACCGTACAACACCAGGATACAAATCCCCCACTTGCTGGAGGTGGGTGACACCTGCACAATGGACAAGGAGCGTTTAGGTAAGGTCCCAGTGGGGATTAGTAGACTACTGTATGAGACATACTTGTATCTGTACAGTATCTACATGAATGTATCAGGTCAGATTGCAGTTGTGGATGGGGATTTCTAATGCACAGAATTGCAACTCTATGGCGAAGTCAGCAAATTGTGTAGTATTGGGTGTTGCACTGTAAATGTGCAGACATGCTGTATCCATCCTTTACCAAGGGCACATGAGTCTGTTGACAATACCTCTCTCCCACAAGTACATAGGTCACTCTGGTCTGCATATGGGACAGCAGCCTGAACCTGGTGAGTATGGAATTGTTCAGTTGTACTTTGGCAATACACCAGGCATGTGGAGGGCATGCAAGTTACCATGCACAAAACTATGACTAATAACCATATTGCTTTATGTGCATGTTCACTTGTGATGGGGTTAATTGTATTGCATCACAGTGGTCACCATAGGGGCCTATCTGAAGAGAATGTAACATTGCTGTAGCATACCTCACAACCTGTTATTGCAAGATGCCTAGACAGACACCAGCAAAATGTGTTGGATAAACTGACTAAGGTAAGGACATGTGTGAAACATTACTGCTATACAGTGGATATAAAATGTATACACACCTGTTATGATTCCATTTGTTTCTGATATATACTGATTGAGACCACAGTATGTCAGTCCACACCTTTCCCAACCTTTAATGTGACCCATGACATGAACAATTCACTTGTAAAACCAAGCATCTGGACTCATGTATTGCACCTACAAGCATGGACAAGTGTGAGGGTAGCAGACGTTGTATCAGTATGCTTTTTCAGTCAGGTATGATACCTGATGCTGCCATATGTGTCAGCACACTCACTGTGGCCTATTTGGCAACAATATCGCATACATGGGCATTGTTAAGGCAGACAGAGCACTAATAGGTGCCAAACATCTGGATGTTCCAGACACATCTGTACAGAGGACTGGTATGGCCTGTACAATGGTTTCACATGCTGCATATGAGGCAGATGCCTTTACCACACTATATAAAGTATGGCATCAGGAGTTAATCTCTTGCCATGTATGGTACACACATCAAAATGGTATCACACACACACACACACACACACACACACACACACACACACACACACACACACACACACACACACACACACACATACACACACACACACACACACATATCAGTATTGAGATTAGAACTCTTACCTATCAATTCATGTCTACTATAGTGTTAAACACACACACACACACACACCAGTATTGAGATTAGAATTCCTACCTATCTATTTATGTTTACTATAGTGTTACACAGTTATCAGATGTGCCACGGAGCTTACACAATTTCACCTCGTCCAAAGGTACTTGTAAGATAAATGACATCAACAGGACTAGTAAAGTAGGATGACTATGGTGGTACACAACTCAAAATGGTATAACCTTTACAGTACATGATTCTCAAGTTCTATATTATATATTCAAACTTTCTAAACTTCAAATCCCATATGTTCAACAACATATAATCGAAGTTTAAAAGTTTGAACGTATAATAAAACAAAACAAATAAAACTTACCTTAATGGTGCAGGCACGGGGGGCAAGCCCCCTGCACCCCCACACCTCCCTACTTAAATATACCAACTCTGAGATCGCACTTCAGTGCAGAAAAGGGAAATTCTCCCATTCTGCATCGAATGGCGCCATTAAGTTTAACCTTTGAATGCTTGAAATTTTGATCATATGGTGTCGACCAAATGCCATTCGAAATTTCAAGCATTTGTGGTTCTAATAGGAACCCAATTCTCACACAAACAGGTGCCAGTATTGAGATTAGAACTCCTGCCTATCTAATTATTTGTATTATGGTATTACATAGTTAGCAGACGCACGACAAAGCTTACACAAGTTCACTTTGTCCAAAGGTACTTCTAAGGTGAATGACAAAACAACAGCACTAATAAAGTAGGGTGGGGGAAGTGTAAAGGGTGGTACACAAATCAAAATGGTATAAGCCACACAGTATCTGATTCACACACAGACTTGCCAGTATTGAGAATAGAACCCCTGCCTATCCAGTTATTTGTACTACAGTGTTATGCAGTTACTGCATTTGTCACAAAGCTTACTGGACTTACAACTGGCCAAAGGTGCTGATAATTGCACAGCTGAGGTAAAGTATTACAGGTGGCAGGAAGTCTACCTTCAGTTTCTCCCTTACATCTTGCTAGTTCTTTCTGTCTTGCACTTCAAATGGCATTATAGCTTTGCACTTCAACAGGTTATTGTATCAATAAGTGTATCACACCTGGGAGCCATCAGCAGTACTCATTCATCGCAGAATTAGCCCCAGTACTTACTAGTTATAAACAACCCTCCTGGCATGATTGAAGTGTGGTTTTCTGTGCTTTCACCCATTAACCTGGTGCACTTGTCCATTCTGAGGCACTGTTGCAACTGCCTCATGTGCACAGACAACCCTCTCCTCTAAACTCCAAACACTCAGACCAGTGAGAGCTACCCCTATATCACCAAATGTAGAAATATGTACTGTCCAGCAAAGACTGAACAAGCTGGTCAAGGGGATAAGATCAACACCTGCACCACACCATGTGGAACACATAGCTCGCCACAACACCCACTATGACAGCCCTGACATATACTGAAAAGCTACACACACACACCTTCACAGGGGCATTCAATGGACATTTACACAAACAGCATAGACCAGCAAGATAGAAAACCACTCAGACATCATGACATACCACATGCCAAAGAAACATATGTCACCTACACAGTGTGCCCCTCAACCTAAGCTCCTAAGGCTAACCACCTTGCACAATACAGTGATCATGGGTCACTCAGTACTGCGGCACAAAGATAACCCACTCACTAAGTTGATTATGGAGGAGGTAACAGACAACTGTCTATCACATGCCAGCATCCAACACATGACACACCCAGTCAGGCCACTCCACAACAACTACAAGTATCTGTCATCATTCATGTGGGTGTGAATTACCTGTGACACACCTCACTGGACTACACGACAAGAGACATGGATGAACTCTCAGATTATGTGGTCCAGGCAGGTGTGACAGTACTCTGAGCAGTATACTGCCATCACCCAGAATGATGCTGCAGTACTATCAACAGATAATTGAGTGCAACATTGATGTATGTGTTGTGTGTCATTCTCAGGGTATCCAGTATCTCTCTGCTTGGGATAACATGATTGACAGACCTCAATGCCTTGCCAGAGATGTTCTAAATCTGTCAGCTCTGGGTTTCCAGGTACAGGGTAAGTGTCTTGCCATCCCTATAGTGCCTTATTAGGCAGCATTCCAAATCAAATTACCACCGTAACAGCTAGACATGTATGCAATCTGATAGTCATGCTGCTTAACAGTAGACATCTGTCAAGATGCAGTCACTCAAAGCACTCCTCAGACTGGAGGACATTGGCATTTGTGCTGTAACAGAGAGGTGGTTCACAGCAGCAGACAGTAGCCCTGCCCTAACAGGCTATGATGCATTCCACAGCTGTCAGCCCCCAAACATGGACCACACCTCCACAGGTGGTGTTGCCTTCATATTTATAATGGATATGCACACCTCCAGACTATTATCCCAGCATAATGCATTGGAGGTACTTCTGGTACAACTGACTTTGTGTAATAGTGCAATCCACACCATAGCCTTCTACCGGTCCCCCTCTATGTCCCTAGACTGTCAATGCACATTCCTCAACACCCTGGCATCTATGAAGGTCCAACCCAACACTGACACAGTAGGAGACTTCAACAACCCCTCCATCACCTGGGGAAAGCATTCAAGCACCAGTACACTGGCCCAACGCTTCCTGGAATTCATCAGTTCCAATGCCCTGGACCGGCTCATACTGACCCCCAGTAGAGGAAGAAACAACCTTGACCGGTGTTGATTACTTACATATGGGACTGTTGCTTGACCACAGTTGTCAATCCCTATATGGTCAGATCCAAACATGATGTAATCAACATGGAGCTCAACATCCCACCCACACCCCACACAAAGGTAACCACCTTGCAAAACCTCTCCAAAGCTGACTTTAAAGTCATAAAAACAGGGGTGGATGACTGCACTGCACCAATGCCAATGGGAAATAACTGTAAGACTGTCGAATTATGCACATATGCACTGCACAAACATGTACATGGATGCATGGTACTAACCATAGCCAACAGAACCCAGACACTGTCCTCCAAACATTGGAAGCCAATGTAATGGTCCCCTGCCATTACTAAAGTGTACAACAGAAGGAGGATACTGTTGCAGAAAAAGGTTGTGTCCCAAGACTGGATGAACCCCCTTACTAGCCTCAAACACAACTTGGGATCCCTCGTGGAATCACCTACAGGCAGCTATGAAGGCAGAATCACAGCAGACACTGACAACAATCACAAAAGCCTTTGACAGTTATACCAACAACCTCCACAGCAATAACCACAAGTGATGGAGTTAATGCACAATGCTAATTCCCATCTTGAGACAACAGATATTGGCCACAGTCTTGCCAACGCATTCAGTGTCAGCTTTACCCCTCTCTCCCCCCCAAGGGGACAATCACAATGGCAGATGAATGCCAGGAACCCAGCATTACTGCAGGCCAGGTTAGACCTGCATTGTCCACAGGTAAGATTACAGTTTCCATGGGACCCCAGAATATCCGTGGCTGTGTTCTACATGACATACAAAGAGACCTGGCACCACATCTGTGTGCCCTGGTCAGTCACAGCCTCACCTCAGACTTTGTCCCTCCAAAATGGTGCACTGCTACAGTCATCCCTCTCCATAAAGGGGTAGCTTCTACAGACCCTGGGGATTATTGGGCCTTTAGCCTGACAAGTCTACTATGTAGGGGTATGGACCACATCATCAAGGACCTGATTGACCAGAATATGGGTGATCTCCTAACTCTTTGGCTTTATGAATGGCAGATCATGCCTGCTCAACCTGGTTGATGTCTTTGAGTGAGTCACCAGGGCTGTGTGTGACAGTAAGGCACTGCATACAGCCTACCTCAATCTGACCAAGGCTTCTGATACCATTCCTCAGTCAGGAATTATTGAGGAACCCAACAAACTAGGCATTAACCCATATATTAGTGGATGGTTTGCAAACTGGCTCACAGAATACACAGTGTGACAGTGGCACACTCCAAGTCAGACTGGCAAGATGTCACGAGTGGAGTCCCACAAGGATCAGTACTGAATAGTGTCTTGTCCAGCATCTACTTCTCAGGAGTCCAGCCCAACACAGAGGAACTCTGGCTGACCAAGTTTACAGAAGACTGCAAGCTGGGAGCTATCATTAACTCCACAAGTGATGCAGACATCCTACAGAAAGGCCTCACTAAGACCAATGAGTGGTGTGGGAACCATGGCCAGAAGCTTAACACCACAAAATGCATCATCATGCCCTTTGGTAAAACACTCAGTTCCCAGTAAGTACCACATCAATGGGAGACCAATGAACACTGTAGGCATTATAAGAGATCTGAGGACACAGGCTTACAGCAACTTCTCCTTCAAGCACCACATTGCCACTGTGGTCACTAAGTCCTTCTATATGGCACACCGCATTACCAAGGGTTTTGCATCCAGGAAGACAGAGGTAATTATCTCTGTCTACTATTCCCTCATTAGACCACTCCTCAAGTATTATGGCCCATTTGCCATGTACCTCACTAGAGACCTGCTAAACCTGGAGATGCCACAGAAGCACCTCACAAAGGGGTTCCTAGGAATTAAACACACATCCTACACAGACAGACTCAGAGGACCCAAGCTATTCTCTCTGTCATATCACCTAATTAGCAGCTATCTGTGCTTGACTTACAAAGCCATGTCTGACCCAGCTGTTTTAGAAATGCTACATATAAATCCATCCACGCCACACACTGCAGGGACCTCTACCTCAGTACCACAATCACCACAACATGCTGGTAGGACAGGTCCCTCACCCAGAGACTGCACATGCCCTGGAATACACTTCCCATACATGTCATGCAGAGCACCTAGCTGACCCTGTTTCAGAGAAATCTTGATGAGTGGATGGGTAATAGACAGTTCAACCCAAGGATCACTTTAGTAGCTATACTTGATACAGGCACTGGGAAGTAACATTGGGTTGCACAATGGCAGGGCCCTTCTATGTGCTAAGCTTGTAAAGGCTCCTGGGCCATTAGCCTACTACACACTTGTGAACCTATAAAGGGAATGACATCAGCAGGACTGATAAAGTAGTGCAGTGGGTGTTAAACTTATCAAAACATTGTGATCACAAACGGACAAACTAAAACAAAGAACAGACAAACTAGTCCCATTGCAATTCATTTTAATGAGTGTCATAATGGGAACCTGGAAGGGTTGCAAGCTACAGTATAGATAGGGTGGAAATTTATAGTTTCATGACTAGTTATGAAGTGAAAATTGTATTAAGAAAGAAAGAAAGAAACTATGTTAATTTTAAAATTTGATACTATGTGCCCTAGGGGCTTAAACCAGGAATGTAGTTGGAAACGTTTGTTATGAGCTTAAATGAATGTTATGATTGTTTAATTGTTTTATATAATTGTTTTATTGAATAATTGCATTACAAAATTGGTATATAAGGGGAAAAGAATATGGAGTTATATTCTGTTAAAGGCTGTAATAGCCGAGGCGCTACATATTTTTTGCATTGTTTTTGCAATAAAAGTAATTTGGTTTTGATTTCACTGGCCTTTCATTTGGGGTCGCAATATCTTAGTTTTTTCGTGAAGTGGTTCCATTAATTTATGGCCAGTGATTCCTTTGTGGCGTTGCCAAGATTGTTCAGAGAAACTACAATAGACTTAACGCAGAATTCCATAGATAATTTCCTGGTGTCCACAAGTGGAGGTACCGGAGGGTCTGGAGCAGCAATGAACTCCCATAATAAAGAAGGGAGGTACCAGTCCACTAGAAGCTAAATCAATAGTTAATAAATGGGATGAGGAGAAGAGATATCGGCAGCAAAATCCGTTTTCCGCTGTTGGTAAAAGGAATGAGATGACAACTCTGGAGATGCGGAAATGTATGTATGGGCTGAAAAGCTAATATTCAAGGAGACAGCTGTGTTTCTTAATTTACAGAGCTTCCAAAGGTATTTAGAGCTTGAGGTGACTCCTCGGGGACTCCGGGCTATAAAAAATCCCTCACCACTTTTGACTTGACTTCGGAGGATTACAAACTTTTTCATGAAAGGTGGATTGCTGCAGCCCATAAGTGCAGCCTTGAATGGGTACGCACATTGGTGGAAAGGGATATTCTCTAGAAGCAAAAGTTGAAGGAGGAAATAAAAGAGGTATGTAAGGACATTGTGAATAAAACTAACAATGATTCATTGCAGCAATTCTTAATAAAGACCAATGAACAACTTCTTTCATATGAAAAAGAAGTTATAGAAAGGAAAAAGAATAAACTATTGAGGGATTTACATGATTATGAAGGCAAGTGAGCATTTCTGGTGTTAACCAATCCAAGGGGGAGACATCAGAGGGTGCAGTTTGAAGGAGAAAGAAACGTTACTAACAGGACTGAGCATTCTTATACCTCAGGCAAGAATGGGGCTTCGATGATGGAGGGTGAAACAGATCAGAATGAATAAACTGTTTTACCACCACCAGGGAATGAACAATATATGAAAACTTTTTCAGAAGTTCCAGGGAGCCACAAACAGAGTTGGAATGGGCAAGAATACAATAAAAAACAAGGAAATTACCAACGGACATTTAAATGAGGTAAATGGGACTGATTTAAATGTGACTGCAATGTTCAAACCAGATTATGTTGTTAACTTATCTGGGTACATTCTTACAGAATGTGAACTGGAAGTTTTAAACAGAGGTTTAAAATGTGTGTCTACTGTCTTGCCAAGATTACATGAGTTAAAGGGGGACATTTTTTGTTTTAACCACAAATTGCATCTTATGGATTATTTTAAAAGTAAAGAGAATGTAATAGAACCATATGAAAGTGATGTAAGTTTTGAGTCTGATTGTAGTGATGAAAGCTTTTTTTCCTGTCATTCAAGTGAAATGCTAAATGCATATTGTAAATTGAATACAGAGATTGTTAAAGTAAAAAGTTATTTCATGCCCCCCAGAAAAATGAAAATATAAGACATTTTGGTATGTCATTAAATTACAACATTGAAAATGAATCATCATCATCATCCCCTTTTTCCCATTTACATGGGGTCGGGGTATCGTATTAACTGTTGCCAACTCTCTCCATTCAGTGCCACTCTCCTGCCTTCTTCAACACTCATGCCTGACTGTCGCAGATCTTCTTTCACACAATCCATCCACCTCTTTGCTGGATGCCCTCGCTTCCTCTTACCTTCTTCCTGTCAGTCCCAAATCTCCCTCACCAGATTGTCTTCTGCTTTTCTACACATATGCCCATACCATCGTAATCTGTTTTCTTTGATCTTTTCTGCAATTGGAGCTACTTTGGCTTCTGCTCTTATGTCCTCATTTCTTCGCCTGTCCCGCAGTGTGCATCCTACCACCTTTCTCAGGCACTTCATTTCCATCACCTCTAGCTTCTTCAACTGTTCTACCTTTACTGCCCAGGTTTCTGTACCATACAGTAGTACTGGTCGCACCACTGTCTTGTACAACTTACTTTTCAGCTTCTTTGGCATTCTTCTGTCATAGACTACACCTGATAGTCTATGCCAGTTGGCTGCAGCCCCTCTGATTCTAGCTTTGACCTCTTCATTCAGACTACCCTTCTCCTCAACCACCCCTCCCAGATACTTGAAGCTGTTTACCTGTTCCATTATCTTCCCATCTATCTCTATTCTCAGCTTCTTCTGATTTCCCCAATCTGCTGCCATTATCACTGTCTTATCTGTGCTTAGTTTCATCCCATGTGCCTTCAGATTTGCATTCCATTCTCTTATCCTTTGCTGAAGTTCTAGCTCAGAGTCTGCCTGTACTGCCACATCGTCTGCATACAGCAGCTTTGTTGATCTGTCCCCTCCAACCTGTTTGCTGATGTAGTCCATTACCAGTATGAACAGCAGTGGGCTCAGAGCTGAACCCTAGTGTACACCCACTCCCACTGGGAACCCCTCAGTGAGGCCAAACACTGTTCGTACTTGAGTCACTGGGTCCTTGTACATAGCCTGTACTAATTCTACCAATGTTTCTGGGACTTCAAACCACCGCAGTACTGCCCAGATCAGCTTTCTTGGGACCTTGTCATATGCTTTCTCCAAGTCTAGGAAAGCCCAGTTTGACTCTCTCCTCTTCTCTAGTTTCTTCTCAAGTATCTGTCTCAATGCAAACATCGGGTCAATTGTGCTGCATCCTGATCTGAATCCGAACTGTTCATCTCCCATCTTACATTCTGCTATTCTGCATATCCGTTTATCAATCACCCTCTCCAGAACTTTCATGCAATGCGGTAGGAGTTTGATGCCTCTGTACCGTCCACAGTTGTGGATGTCCCCTTTGTTCTTGTACACTGGCACGAGTATGCTTATTCTCCAGTCATCTGGAATACGCCTTTCTCTCCACACTGCAATTAGTACCCTCAGGAGCCATTTCTCCCCTAGCTCACCCAGCATCTTTATCATATCTGCTGTGACCTCATCTGAGCCTGCTGCTTTCCCTGAATTGAAAAGGAATATTATTCTTTTTTAAAAAATATCAAAATGGTTAAATACAATTTAAGCAAAAGTGAATGGAAATGTCTTAATGATTGAAGTCAGAAAAAATAACTAATATTTAAGCCAGCTGACAAAGGAGGGAAATTAGTAATTTTACATTATACTCAATACTTAACGATCTGCTATACACATTTGAATAATGAACAGGTTTATGAAAATGTAGGCATGGATGAATATAAGAAAGCAGAGGAGGAATATGTAGATTTAATAAACAAGGGACTCAGGCTTCTTTATTTTTCTTATGAGGATGTACAATATAAATTTAAGATTAAGAATACTTCAATGGCTCAATTTTTCTTTGTGTCCCCAAGATCCATAAAAATTTATTTAACCCACCGGGGTGACCCATAGTCTCGGCCTGTGGATATTTTTAGCACAGTTTAGCTTGTTTCCTATTTTTTGCCAACGGTAGAAAAATTGCCATCCTATATCAAGGACATATTCGAGTTTTTGGACAAGGTTAGGGACATAGTGTGGCAAGAAGATATGTATTTTATTGTTACTGATGTAGTTAGCTTATACACCAACATTAAACATGAAGATGGGATTAAGGCTTTAAAGTTCTATTTAGGGAACACTCCAGTAACTCAGTATGTGTTGGATCTAGTTATGGTTTGTTTGAATAACAACCTATTCGAATTTAATGGTAGTTTATACATACAACTACAGGGAACAGCAATGGAGGCAGCATTTGACATGTTTATATCACATTATCGAAAGATGAAAATAGCAAATGCTATTTCATCGGCCCCAAAACATCTAAACATGAAAATATCGAACATTCAGAACAGCAAATTTTTTCCCATGGAAACAATTTGCTGCTCCGAAACACATACACACAACACAAGCACATCAAACAAACAGCAACCAAACACATACACTTAAATTCCTACATCTAACACTACACTAAACTAAATAAATACTACTATCTACCCACTTACCTCAACCCAAACCCTAACCCTATGGTCAGTCACAATCGCACACTCACCTAACCCGCGCCCTAACCCTAACTCACTTAAACAACCCCTAACCCTAAAGTCTGTCACTATCACACACACACCTAACCCACGCCCTAACCCTAACTCACTTAGCCCGCCCCTAACCCTAACGTACAAACAATCGCACACTTACCTGAACCCAACCCATAACTTTCCACCACACCTCTAAGAAATAGAAACGCCCAACCAAATTCTTTCCCGAGGAAAGAATTCACTATTCTGCAGCTTCGCTATTCTTAGCATTCGCTGAATAGTGTTTGATATCAGAACATTCAAAGTTTTAATACTTCAATTTTCTGATATAGACCCCATTTGCCCCCATGTATGCTAATATTTTCATGGGACATTTTGAAAGCCGATATATTTATACTAATGATTTTATTCTGAAATATGTGAATAAGTATTTTCGGTTTATTGATGATCTGGTATTCATTTGTAAAGTTGGACAAAGTGAGGTATAGGATTTTGTTAGAATACTACATGAGAATGGAAAAGGAATAAGCTTTGATGGTTTGCAGATAGGCAATGAAGTTCATTACCTAGATGCAACCATGAAGGGAATAAAGGGAAGACATCTAAGAACTAGTATACATAGAATATTTGAAGAAGCAAATTTTGTTTTACATGGACAGAGTTATCACCCTCCACATACCATAAAATCCATTCCATATTGAGAATTCCTCGGGGTCAAAAGGTTATCTAATGACCCGGTGGAAGCAAAGTTGGAGATGAATGAAACTTTTAAAAAATTCTGTGCAAGGGGTTATAATGAGGAAGAGGTATTACATTACGGAATTAGTATATAAGGGAGTGGAAAAGAATATGGAGTTATACTCTGTTAAAGGCTGTAATAGCCGAGGCACTAGAGATTTTTGCATTGTTTTTATAATAAAAGTAATTTGGTTTGGACTTCACTGGCCTTTCGTTTGTGGTCACAATATCTTAGTTTTTTCGTGAAATGGTTCCATAAACTTATCAAAATACTTTGTCCTACAAACAGACACTTGCCAGATGTGAAAGTAGAACCCCTACCTAAGTAGTTATTTATAAAATAGTGGTTATATAGTTATCACATGTGCTATAGAGCTTACTGGGCTGAGAGTTTGCCAAAGGTGCTGATATGGGGAATGACATCAGCAGGACTGATAAGGTGGGGCAGTGTGAAGTGTTATGGGTGGGAATGGCATAAAACTGTTTCACCTATAAACAAACAACTCCCTCAGTCTTGGACACACAACTGTCACACACACACACAGTTTTACATTTGCCAGAACTCCTACCTAACTAGTTATTTGTACTATAGTGTTATGAAGTTTTCACACATGCCACAGAGCTTATGGGGCTGGCTTAACAAAAGTGACTTCTATGATGACAGACATCTTCAGGACTGTTAAGGTGGGGCAATGGGAAGTGCACTGGGTAGGGAAGGCCTGTTCACTCCTAGATCCTACTGGCATTTCTCTAAGTGTATGAGCATGCCCAGTGTGTCCTTCTATAGTACATGTGGGAATCCATTCCAGGGATTATTGTACTCCAGTCTGGGTTGTTTTGTGCTACAAACTAAATAAAATACTTTGGTAATACTTGTATTGAAACAAAGTATTAAGAAACAGCAACTAAACACACCAATTTTAAAACAATTACAAAACTTTAAATAGAGTTTAAAGTTTTGTAATTGTTTTAAAATTGGTGTGTTTAGTTGCTCTTTCTTAATACTTTGTTTTGTGCTACAGCCATACCTCTCAACCTGTTGGTGCAGGATATCTGGAGATAGCCTATCAAAATGTGGGGACAATGGGCCATACAGTGATTGTGACAATTTCTCTCAGTATTGTATGGGTTGCTAGGGTTACAGGGCTTGTTTTAGCAGACATCTGTCATATATGTCATTTGACACTTTCATGTATTGTGTCAGTACCTCGTGACATACATCCTCAGATCATCACAGCGATTTACCAGAGGAATACAGGATGGATGATGCACACACCAGGTTTATGGGCAAAATGTTATGCATTCTTGCACAATTCAGCCTGTTGAGGGGTGTGCCTACAAACAATTGACTGCTGGTGCTGAGGAAATGGTCCAGCACCTTGGTGATATATTACAATGGTGGAATCTCTGTGCATTTATATTCTGGCCTGGTCTGATTTCCAGTCCACAGATGGGTAATATAAGTCAGACAGGATCAGGGTGACAGGCAGACTCCAGATAGATTTGTAGGGGATAGGATATGTGGGGGGTGGGGGTGGGGTGACCAGCCTGGAGGTGTGTGTTTGTCACACATATATATAAGGCCCACCTCATTTTGCTTGGATGGCCACATGTTGGGGTCAGGATGTTGCATAGGATGAGTGATCAGGGAGGTGTGTGTTACTCCCCATGGCTGTGCCCCAAGGTTCTGTGGGTGCAGACATGTCTCCATCATCCAGGGTTAAGCCGGCCTGTAGTGAGTGCATTCCCATGTTTAAACTCGTAGCCCTGCCCATCGACTGTACAGAGTATCACAGAATGTCCACATCCATAACTCATATATCTTGTTGGTTACCCAAACAAGTGTGGTTTTCCAGCAAATGTATTTTGCAAGTCACTCAGGGTTGAAGTCAGATATTGCTGACAGTTGACATTGCAGTTTCAGACTTCGTAACCATCAGACATTCCATGCTAATACAAATCATTCCATCAACTTTATAACTTTAATAGAGCAGTATTTGACATGTGTCCTTCTCTTTGGACCTTTATCACCCCATTATTCATGGCTTTGTCCAGATTTCTGGCTCCCTGAGGCTGGCAGGTTTGCTCCTAGCAGTTTTCAGCAAGGCCTTTCTTTGCATTTTGTGGACTGTGTTATGTTGGTGTTATGGACCCCATGACACTCCCTAAAGGGCAATATGGATAAGGCATAGACATTTGCTAGAGACCTGTAGGCCAGGTGTGACAGATGCAGGCCATCTGTAGCAGGGCAGTGCATTCTGATGATCATCTGTTCCCAGGCTGCTGGCAGGAGACACCCCTGGGATGGCACCAGTAAGTTGACTGTGGGTGTTACTGACAATTGCTTTCTGTTACTATTGCACTCTGGGTGACAGCTGGATGCTGCTTAAGGCCGTGAACATGTTACTGCATTTCTATGGGACTATGGAGGTGGGGGGGCAACTGTACACGATACACATCTGCACAGACTGTGCTGATATTTGCTTAACATTTTGGTCCCATTTAGCATAGTGGTGTGCCCTATCTTTCAGACTACAGGTATAGCAGTATAAACCACAGGTCAGATTGTTCTGGCATAGGCATTTCTAGTTTCAGACTTTTTACCTTTCAAAGCCATACTGCCATTGCCAGACCTGCTGTGATATTACTGTGTAAAAGCCTGTGGGTGGGGATTTCATGGATGTCGCCATGTGGGGGCCTTTGCCAGGCATTTCTGTATGGTTTTCCACAGCTGATCTGCTGTGTGGGGTTGGTGGTAGGTATGGAACCCCCACTTTGACATCCATGCATGTGACCTATGACCCCCCCCCCCCAGTTATTTGGCTCACCACATATACTGCAGTGGCATTTGTCATCTAGGGTGGTACTGCATGGTGTGGGTAGGGCAGTACTGGGGATACACTTCCTGCTGTCCCACAGAGCTATCAGTTGTCTGCTGCTATCCCAGTTAGCCACCCCATTCCCTTACATGCTTCATCAATACCACAGAAATGCTATCAGAAAATTCCACCCCATTACTTTATTTTGTTACAGCGACTGGCTTACCTTGTGCCTGAAGCTGTTGTGAGGGTGGTGCTTGAGGGTTGACTGTGTTGGATGCATGCAATACACTGCCTATACATGGTCAGGTATAGGTGGTGTGATGTCTGGCACCCATTTTATTGTGTGTGCAAGTCAGAGAGAGAGAGAGAGAGAGAGAGAGATCAGTCCCTGGGGCCCTACAGTGTCAGTGTATGTGCTATGTGTTGCCTCTTTGCCAAGGCCAGGGCATACTAGGCATGCCTCCGTCTGCCTACAGGGGCAGGCTCAGGATGTTCCTCCTCCGAGTCACTCTTTGCCTGTGGAGGCCTTGGCAATGGTAGGGGGCTGTGTGGCCCTTCCCCATTTTGTTCCTGCTGCAGCTGTTTTCACAGGATCATATTGTGTAGCATGCCACATACTATGAACATGTGTGCACATGTGGCTGGAGAGTACTGCAAGGCTCCACCAGATATGTCAAGGCAGCCGAACCGTGACTTGAACATCCCAAACACATCTATAATGATCCTGGTGTGTGCGTGTGCCTCATTATGGCATTCTTGTGTGGGTGTGTGTGCATTTCTGATGGGTGTCATCAGCCACGGCTCCAGTGCGTAGCTAGCATCCCCCACTAGCTGGCCATATGGGATGTCCCTACTGGCAAACACTCGGTACAGCTGTGATGAATGACAGATGTGGGAGTCGTCATAGCTTCCAGGGCTGCCAGCACACACATTCATGATAATGCCCTGGGCATCGCACATGACCTGGCAGTTGATGGAGGGGAAGCCCTTGCGATTTATGTAGACCCTACCTCGTTCAGGTGTTGCTTTGATGTGGATGTGCGTGCATGCTATGGCACCCAGTACCTCTGGGTAGTCTGCTACATGATGGAAGAGATGCATATTGCTGGTCCTCTCCTCACGGGTGCTGGGGAAGTGAATGTGCTCAACTGCATGTGTTCTCATGACATCCAGGAACTGGTGGAGTATCCTGGATGCAGATGCCTGAAATACCCCCATGATATCCCCAGTTGGTCTTTGGAAAGTACCTGTAGCTAGTATTCTTAAGGCTACATATACCTTGGTATCCACTGGGATGGGTTCCCCTCTGTTGGTTCTGGCTCTGAGGCAAGGCCGGCACAGCCCAACAAGTTGCTGAAGTATGTCCCTGTCTACCCTGTAGCACTCTACTATCTCCAGATCATGTAGCCCTTGGTAAGTTACCCTGGGTCTGAACACTCTTCTCCTCCTCCTCAGTCTGAGTTGGTTGTCAGCATTATCCTCCTCACCACCATCAGCCTCTAGCACATACTGATAGCAGCCCCTAACATGTTTTGTTAGATTTGTCAGTTTAAAAGTCCCCCGAATGTGTATACCAGTGGTGTAGAGTTTGTGGGAAAAACTAGGCTGAAAGGTTTTGCATAGTTTATAGCATGTGCTGGGCTGCTGCCTGTGTAATTGGCTGATTCTGATACATTCTACCTGCCAACTATGCTTGTTCTCCTTGATTGCCTTCCTTCTGCAGTTTCCCTTTCCCATTTCCTTCTCGTTTAAGCTGTGATGCATGCTGCACATTCCTGGTGGTCAAATGTCAACAGTTCTGCTATCCCCTGTGGATTTTTTTTTTTTTTTTTGGTGTTTTAGGCCCGGTGCATGCAGTGAACACCTGTTTAGCTAAAGTAAATAGTTTTCAGTGGAACTGGCCCTTCGTAGACGCAAACACTCTCTGCATTTTATGGAATAGGGAAATACAGCCTCAGACACATCCCCTGCCTTAGCTGTGCTTAGATAAGGGCAAACACAGACCACTGAGCTCCAATGTATTTACAGCATTCATGACACACCCCCTTTTCATGTTAGCTGTTCCTCCTGTCTACACCATGAGTACCTACATGGTTAGGTGCAGTTTGACACTTAGAAGAAATTTGTGATTCAGTATAAATCCCCTCATTTGCATACCCCACTACCTTACTCCTGAGTTACCACACTTACACTGAGCCTTTCCCCTTAACAACCACTATTCCCTGGTATTGTTTTCATTCTGCATGCCATTGACTATTATGGCAAAATGCAGATTTCTCTCAAACTTGATTTTTTCCATTTTTTTTGTATTTTTGGCACTATCCAATTTGTGCGTCACTGCCTTATGCTTAAATGGCCGAGATCAGCCAAAAAAAAAATTTATTTTATAAAAAATAAATTATTTTTCATGCCAATGGCCATGTATTTGGCCATTGGCATGCCTAATTAAGGGACTACATGCTTTCTTTGAGGCTGTCCTGCCTCCATTTTCTATTTTGCAGAAATGTATTCGGCTAGTAGCAGAATACATTTCTGCACCTCACACTGTTCCTGCACGAGACCTACCTCCTGAATCACTAATTCAGCTCATTTGCATAGCTTTCACCAGCAAATGAGTTGAGAAGCATACTGCAGGGCTTTCTGTGTAAGAACAGTGTAGGCAGGCACATCAAAACGGCACATTCCTGGATAGCTTGGTGGTCATATTCCGTGCAAGACCGCCTACACTGCTCTGGCACAGAGATTTCAGCTTCGTGAATCCTGGGGAATGACTTACTAAAGGTTTGATATAGTGAAATGAATTCACAATGTTAATGCAAAGTTGCACTGTGAATCAGGTCATAATGTGCACACTGATTATTTACTCAGGGAGTACACAGATGTATTTACTGACTTGATTTGTTTGCCCAGATTTGCCTGTATTCAGATAGATCATGCAGTATTACCAGTAGTATATGCTCCATAGAAAGTTCCAAAAACTTTGAGGTATGCAGCCAAGGAGGAGTTGAATAATATGGAACATACTGGAGAGTACTGATGTAACACAGGAAGAGAATGAGCCTACCTAATGGGTAAATAGCATGTTTGTTGTTATGAAGTCAAATAAAAAATATCTGTATGCATAGCAAAATCTTAATAAAGCTATAAAAGAGCACTATCCACTTCATACAACTGAAGTAATATTATCTGTCATGCCAGGAACAAAATATTTTTGTGCTTGGTGCTATTTAAATATTTTGACAAATTAAAGTTTATTGAGATATGTTTCAAGCCATGCAGCTCTGGTTCAGCCTTGGAAAGATACAAATTCCTTGGGTTTCACCTGACATATTTCTAAAGGCTTTGTGTTAAAATTCCAAAGACTATAATTGTGGTCTTTAGAATTGCAAACATAAATGTGAAATGTGAGAAATATATACTAATTCCAAGTTTTCAGTGTCCTGACATGTTTCCTCTACTCACAGTGATGTTGAAGTATACGCAAGTAATAGGAGTGTCAGGCAAACTCCTGCAAGAAAAACATATTTAAATGCGTAACAGTAGGTTTTAAAATGGACTGTTTTCTTTGCTGTAATTGCTTTTTTTTAAAGTTCTGTAACTTGTTGGATCAGGTCTTAACACTTTTGACAGGAAAGTGTTAAAGAGAACCTCTGACTAAGTCATTAAAAGAAAAGACAAATGGCCAACTGCTATATCAAGTATCTGGAACTAAATCCTTTATTTTTATTCATACATTCACAGAGTACACTTTCTGAGCAAATGCTTTATGGTGTCATTAATATTATAGATGACACACTACTGTGGAGTCAGACCAAAGAAGAATATGCTGTGACACTGACAAAATTACTCAAGAGACTAAGAAGAAACAACCTTGTGCTGAACAAAAGTGTAAAATTAGAGTTAAAAGTGAAATATATTTTCATCATACTTTAACATACAGGGCATAAAGGAAGGCAATGGGAAATGCAGAGCAGATATAAAAATGCCTCACTGTAGATAAAGAAATTTACATAATTTATGGTATGTTATAGTATGTCATTAAGTCTACTTTAACTGTTTCAGAAATGTGTTAATAGACAAGGATGTGTAATGGGAGAGTAGGACAGAAGAAGATAATTATGAAGCCAGTTCATTGGCAGAGAGGGATACAGCCCTGACTGCAGTCCAGAAGTTCAAGGATAGACTACACTTGGGCACTGGAAGAGTCAGTACAGAAAAGTGGGATTTAGCAGCAGACACCAGATCACTGATATTGGGGGAGGCAAAGCTGCTTAGTCTACTGCAATAATGATATCCGGTAAGCCATGACTAAGTACTACAAGGGGAGCATATAAAGGCTGGAAGTGCATGTCTTCCAAGCAGTATAGTGGTGCTCTGAATCTAAATGAGGTGCATGTTCAGAAGTGAGCATGTCTATGGGACAGCATTGTGAAATGTTAGAGCCAAGCTGAAGCAGACACAGGAATATTAGGGCCAGTGAATAAATCATGTTTAATGGCCTCTTGCAGCTAGCTCTTATCCAATGTGAAATTGAAACATTAACTATGGAATGAGAGGTCTGACAAGCAGCAGATATAGAAAAATAGATTAAAAAGGGGGAAAAAGCTGTATAAACTGCTTGAGACAGTACAGGCCATACTGAAATATTTTTATATGAATAAATCAGCCCCATTGCAAATAGATGTCAGCCAGAAGAGAAGTGGTACAGTGATTTTGCAAGAGGCTAGATGAGAAGCGTTTGGTTCCTGATCCTCATAGAATGTCATAAATGGTAAACTCAGATTACAAACTGAGCTGTTGGCTGTATAATATAGCTATGAAATGTTCCACACATGTATTTATTGGGGAATGAGTATGTAAGGTAGGCCATATGTTATTACAAATTGCATTTAAGAAGCTGCTACACAGCTCATGTTGCACAGAATACTTCAGCTATTACAGAGTATGGGTTAGATGTAAAGTATAAGAAAGGAAAACAAATGGCTATATAAAATGTGCTGAGCCATTTATAACTGGCAGCAAAAAAACCTTAAAAAATTAATGTGATAATTCTTCAATTACCTCTGAATGAAATTAAACATAATGAATGTTATCTATGCACTGAGAGTCATCCATAAATGCAGATGTTTTAAGTAGCAGCTACAAGAGAGTGGCCAGAGAAGAAATCTGCAGTGAAGAAATAAACATAACCCTATTTTCCATTCAAAGGTGTGATTATACTTGTAAAAGGCATTGTATTTATAGGTTCTTAGGTAAGTACTAGGCTAGTTGCCCTTGCAAGCCATTTTAGGTCTAGCCAGTTTACCTTATTGTGGTGAAATTAACCTATCCCATTTGGTCACAGTAACCTATCCAATTTGGTTACATACTGGCCTTTGCCATCCCATGGTTGATAATTATATACTACCCCTAATGAAAATAACTACAATCATTACCATAAATAATGAAAGGGAACCCATGCATGGAGTAAAGCATTTTAGAGCTGCTTCTGTCCAATAGTAGTGCAGGGGGCAGTCCTGAGGTAAACTTCCTGTTTTCCATTCATAGATCCAAGTTGTGCTGAATATGGAGAGGGATTAACTGCATTTTATGTGGATGAGGAGTCAGTTCCAGAGCAGTGGTATCCTCTGCAAGATATACCTGTCCCTCCAAACCTGCAGAAGAGGTTTAGATCCGTAGACCAAGTATTTCTGATGTCATTTGACTTGCTCATGTACAGTAAATCCATCAGTATTGGGTCAGAGGATTCGTTGTCTGCCTGACATAGGTAACATCTTGGCAATCTGTGGGATATGGAGTATAGTGATAGGGCTTTGAGTCGGTCCATGTAGGACATGTTGCTTAGGCCCTGTATCCTTTTAGTAATGCAATTTAATTTAAAGCTGATAAATTAGTACTGCACAAAAATTAATCAACTAAATGCTGTCAGGAATGCAAGCATTACTCTTTGGAGCTAAAATCGGAAATAAATAACTCATGAAATATTAAGCTCCTCAAGAATATCAAAGCAAGAAGTCCAGGGTTGTTCCATGCATAATGTTTATCACAAGACATCTAATTTCTTATGCATTTTCAGGAAGGCAATGATATAAATTTGGAACAGCTCTATATCAATATGCAGACTCTATGCATTTATCATTATTATTCAAATTGTCTTGAGGTTAAGTTGATGCAGTTCTGGCAAAAAAGTTATGGTCAGTCAGCATGATGTCCATAAACATTTTTTTTATGTATAAAGCCAAAACTCTTCTTTTGTAAAATCAGTAAAATAGCAAAATACAAGAACAAATACAATACTATGACTACCATGCTAGAACACTTACATCAGGCTTTGTTTTAACATAAATCCAGCTTCTCCACTGTCTCGATCATTTCTGAGGAGCTGAGTGGTCAGACCAGATTTTGTTTGCAAGTTTACATTGTGCTGGCTTTGTCCTGGTTTTCAGGTTTGAGTCCCATCCGGGGTGATATAATCTTGGGGGTTGAAGGTCGGCATAATGATTAATCTGTTTTCATCACATAAGTAAGCTACAAGGTTTGATCCTTATCTTTGAAGGAAATTGTCTAGGCTTAAAATGTCTCAAAGAAGCAGCTAGTCTAGTACTTACCCATGAACCTATATGTAACGTTATGTGTCTACCCAGTCTTGAAACCAGTATGTTTAGACTCAAGAAACTATACTATTGCATAACTTGTCTTTCATAATGGTACTTTATATCACTATGTTTAACAATGCTGGTTTTATCTTACTGTGTTTAATGATGCTCTATGTTTTTTGTGTAGAGCTTTGTGGGTATGTGTTTATACTTTAAGCTGCCTGTATTAACTTGTTTTAGCTACTGCATGTAAAAAACATTTCTGAAGACTTCTAAATGATTAATTATACTTTGTGCTTTGGCAGTATCCCCAGGTTATGGCTGAAAAGGGTCAAAATGGCCAGCACTTCTACCTGATAATTAAAATAATAATAAAAAAAATTGCCTCCATCTTCAATGAATTTGGTTGACAATGTTAGAATACAGCAAGGTTTTGCAAAGAAGCATCTGGAAAGTATGGCTATTATGTAGACTGAGCAACCAATTTGATGTTCAAAGCAGGAATAAAAAGCTGCTGAGGTGAAACTACAGACAGTAATTCAAGACGATTATGTCTCATAATAACAATGTCGGATACAGAGACTGAGTTCATGATGCCCTCTTGTCTGAGATAAAGGAGTCCAGAGATACTTTCATGACAAGGGATCAAAATGACAAAATGCTGAAACTCCAACATATCTAAAACATTTAATGTAGGGTGAGCAAGCCCCCCTGTACTCCTTTCACGCCCCACATCTCCTTACTCACCACACCAACTGTTAATTATATATACAAATTCTGTGATTGCACAACAGTGGGGAAAGGGAAAATTTCATTTCAATATTTTGCGATTTTTTGACATTTCAACATGTCATTTTGATCAAATGAAACAGCCAGAGAGAGATATAAAGAGAATCTGTCCATACCTAAAATATTTAAGAGGACTGTTTGACAACTTGTTATGATGAGAAGTTTACAGAAATATGCATTCGAAATGCAGCCCACATAATTCACCGAGTAAGCAAGGCTTGTAAGATTGCTTGAAATGCTAGCTAGATACACAGACAATTTAGATGATTGAAAAGTATTAAAAGAAACTAAATATTACAGAAATGTCACATAGCACTGAAATGTTGTTTTCATGATAAAGTGCTTTGGCTTTGAACTTGAGTATTACAATATGAGAGATCTTACAGCATTTTCAGAATTGAAAGAAATATCTAAATGAATATGTCTGTTAGAAAAGCACATTATGTAATACATAATCTATGTCAGAAAAGACTGAATCTTTTCATTTGGAAAAAAGAGGCTATAATATGCGTGCATATATTTGGGAAACTGGCACATTCCAAACCATGACATCTCAAATATATATAATTTGTAATTGTATCCCATATGTGCTGCATAATGTAACAGTTATGGGTGAAGAAGCTGGCAGAAAACATTGCAATATTATTTATTTTCTGTGTCTCCCTCCATTTTGTCTAACTTATTTTCATGTCAGCCTCCCTTTTCATAGATATATTGATATTTGTGCTTGCCATCTTGCACATTCTGTCACACAGGCTCTTGATAATGGACCATATGCATTGTTTGTGCAAATCAATGTTATATCAGCCTTATGGGACAGTCTGCAACACCAGAACTGCATAGAGTAGTTAAGAACAGCAAATACAGAAGACTAAGAGATGCACCGAGAAAAAAAATTGTTTGTGTCATAGGTTGTCAAAAAATACAAATAGTCTGCTCTCTAAGTTAGTGCTCACCTTGTAATATATAAGATGGCAGTGCTGATGTAAAAAGCAGTCCAAGATGCTCTAGAATTACAAGGCTCAGCTAAGTGATCTTACTAACTGGCTGACAATAAGATATATTCTGATGGAGATATGTTTCTGCTGTAACCTATGCAACAGTCTCTGTTTTGACACTCCTTACATTAAATAATAATCTGGAATGTTGCTGACTATATAATCTACTTCTAATTTTCTCATTATAAATTATCCAGTCTTCCTTGTTAGAAAGAGCCTTAAAATAGAGGATTATGATCAGATCCAATAATAGCCAACATATTATGAGCTTGAGATATGGATGCCAAGACATTCAGCTCAGGAGCAAAACTGCAGATGGGAATTTTATCATCCATGTCAAGAATATGTAATAACAGTTATGACTGGAGAAACCTAATGAATAATTCTTTGTAGTGCACAGACCTTTGACTGCTCCTTGTACTACTAGTTATAGAAAATAAAACAGGAATGCAAATTGCTTTACTGGCTTTCAAAGGCTTTGAAAACTAGTAAAAAAATAGAGCTGCCAAACAGATAGCAAGCAGAAACAATGGTCCTTCTGAATAATGAACTGCTTTTAAACCTGTTAGATACTTCATTCTCCAAACCAAAAATGAGCCAGCACATGTACAGAGGGTCACAATGTTTTTAATATATCAATAGAAACTCCATTCACATGAATCAAACCAGTTTCGGCTAATGCCTTCTTCAGTGATATAAACAAAAGTATAAAGTTCAAGAAAAAACTGCAGACATGTCTCACACCTTGTGTAACTTTTGTAAAATTAAAAGGAAAACCACAAGTAATGGTGAATCTCTGTGTTACACAAAAAATACTTTAATCCACTGGTTTAGTGCTTTCAGCCCAAAAATTAGGCCTTCATCAGAACAAACTTGTTAAAAAACTGTCCCATTTTAGATTTTAGAGTTCAAATGGCAGGTTCTTTTGGATGCATGCAGGGCACCAGGGCTTAACAATGGTGTCAACTATAAAGCTGTGTTGAAAAGAAAAGCCTGTTATAATAAATGTTGCTGTTGTGTCTTTTGGCTTTTCCCGGTTAGGGGTCGCCACAGCGGAACTCCGGTCCGCTAATGATTGGCAGTAGATTTTTACGTGCCGAGTTGCTGGCCCTGATGCACAACCTTCAGCGAAGTTATGCCCATTCACGCATGTCTCTACACAGAAGACACTCTAGCTGAGAATCGAACAGGACAATGTCTTACTGTGAGGCAGCAATGCTATCGCAGCACCACCACCGCAGTATATCCTGTTATAATAAATGTAAATAGTTTATATGCTTGTTAAAAATGAATGCATTATTTATGATGTATTTTATACACACATATATATTTTTTATATTAAGTTTTGAGAAAACTGAGATCTGATTGGTTTGATGTGTACTGATGATGCTATAAAAATGGGACCATTTTTTAACAAGTTTGTTCTGATGAACGCCCAATTTTTGGGCTGAAAGCGCTAAACCAGTGGATTAAAGTATTTTTTTGTGTGACACAGTGCTTCACCATTACTTGTGGTTTTCCTTTTAATTTTACAAAAGTTAACACAAGGTGTTAGACAAGTCTACATTTTTTTCTTCATTTTTTTCTGTTACTTGCAAGATGTCTCACAGTGGAGTACTGCTGGAGGGAGACAGTTTGTTGAATGTCACTATTCATTCATTTCCCATGGATTCACAAGCTGCTGACAAAGCTGTGGATGTGGAGTTGCTGTACCGTCCAGATGAACAGAATTGTTTCTGGAGAGGTATGGCCAAGGATTTAATGGCAGCAGCAGCAGCAGTTATTACCATAGAGGCAGAGGATATTTCAGGAGTATCAGACTCCATGCCCAGAGTCATTCTTAACAAGGAATGGTTGTTTAAGGACTTAGAAGCTTCCCTTTTAAAATATAAAAAACTTCAGTGGGACATTGTTTTTTTGAAATACAGTCTGGATGTAAAACGGGTGCCTAAGAGTCTGCAGGTGCATAATACTCCCAATGGTATTTTTAGCAACACTTTTCTTAACAAATGGCAAAAGATGTTTGAAGACACAGCTTTGGCATTCCTTAAAGTACTTAAGCAATACTATGAAGAAGAGGAGCATAAGCTTGCCAAGTGGATCGACGGACTTATAGATAAACTCAGTCTGGCTGACTTACCAAAAGAAATTGATGATGTTCTAAGGTGAATGCAGTTTAAAGTTGATGCCTTAGACAATTTTTTGAGGCAAAAGAAAGAAAAGAAAGTAAACAGGGATTGCAGGCAGTATAGAGAAAGGAAATATAATTTCACCTTTAAACCTGCAGAATCAGCAAGCAATACTTCCGGTGAGCTGACGTCATCGCAGGATGTTGCAACAGGGGAGGAAGAAGCCGTTAGAGAGAGTGGAGGTTTTTACAATCAAGTAAACAACAGATTTTCCAAGTCTTTTTTTATCCCCTTGGTGCTCGAAGCATCTGCAGGAGAAAAAAACAGTGCAACATGGCCAATGGCAGACTGTGACACCAGGGAAGCAAAATGTACCACCAAGGAGGAACTTGAACAGCTACAACAATCTGACAGTGATGCAGGTAGCCGAAACTTCAAATCAAGCTAGTGTTTACCCTCTGTTTCACAGAGGAAAAAAATCAGGAATGGCATCAAACGTACAGGTAATGCCTATGGATTTTAAAATATACAACCTGTCACACAGGGTTTTTACCGAAGCAGAGACTAATTTATTAAAGAAAGGCTTCAATTTTGTGCCTTCTAGAAGGGCAGACATTGTGGACACTATTGTTAATTTAAAAGCGTACACCAGAAAACTGAATTTAAAGTTGTTAATGGGGAATCAAGAAGGTAAACAAAAGGGTGATTTTGTTACACCTAGCACTTTTAACCCGCCCCTGCACCCTGCATTAAAAGCATTTGAGGATTTGTGTGAAACAGAAATGAGGGATTTGTTAACCAAAAGAAGTAAGAGAATTTTCAACTCTATTAAGGATGATATTTCTTTCAGGGTTATGCGTGCAGACAAAGGGGATTCAATGGTCATAGTGAATTCTGATTATTATGTGAAGGGGATGCAATTTTTATTAGCAGATGAAACTGCATATAAAAAAGTTTCCAAAGGTGATGTCCTAAAAGTTTACAAAAGAATAGATTCTTGGATTTTTGAAGCTTTGCTAGAAGGTTTAATTTCCAGGAATATGTAAGTTTTTTGTAGTAGACAAACCCATGATATGGCATCTCTTTGGAATTCCAAAGATACACAAGGATGGTCATTGTCCTCCTTACAGGCCTATAGTTTCCTCACCAGCATCAAAGTTAGGGCCATGTTCTAAGTTTATAGACAGAACTCTGCTTGAGATAGTGCAGAAGACAGAATCCTTTATTAGGGATTCTTTTGATTTTTTTATGCAAAATCAAGAAAATTAAGGTTGAAGCTGGTGATCTGTTGGTGACAGTTGATGTGGCATCTTTATACACCTGCATTCCCCATGATTTGGGTTTAGAGTGGGTTGGGAATTTGTTAATTAAGAGTGGAGAATATGAATTAGAAGAGTGTAGGTTCATGTTGGAATGCATGGACAACATTCTTTTATACAATTACTTCATGTTTGACAATGAATATTTCTTGCAAATCAAGGGTGTGGTGATGGGTGCCAGGATGGCTCCCAATTATGTCAACTTAGTTTTGGCTTTCTGGGAAAACATTATTTCCAAGTTCACCAATAGACGCAAAATTGTGAGTTACCATCGTTTTATTGATTATTTGTTTTTTATTTGGAGAGGAACACCAACTGAGCTCTCGCTGTTTATTGAAGACATGAACAACAGAGCCTCTTTTTTGCATTTTACCGGTAGCTAGGACAATTTTAAGATTTGTTTTTTTAGATTTAGAGGTTATTAAAGAGGAAGGTAAAGATTTTTTGGGGTCCAGCATCAGTTATGAAAATGTAGCAAGTAATGGTCTTTTGGGTTATTCTAGTATGCATCCCACTTATGTGAAATACAACATTATAAAGGGGCAGTTAGCAAGACTTAAGAGACTTACAAGTGACGAAGCATAGTTAGATCTGTTAGTGCAGGAACTGCATTTTAGATTTAAAAACAGTGGGTATCCTTCAAAAATTGTGCATGACATTATTAGTACAAACGAAAAGGAGGGGCTCAGAGGAAACACACAGGGCAAGAAGGATTGGGTTATGTCAATGTTGCTAACCTTTAACATAGACAGCGAAGAAATCAAAAATATAGTGTCCAACAACTGGAGAATATTAGTTTCTAACAGTGATCTTCAGATGGTAGTAGGAGAAGCCCCCATTTTTGTTAACACAAGAGCAAGGAATTTCAAAGAAATGTTAGAAAGTAGACCAAGAAAAAAGCCCCAAGTTAACACAGGTACTTTTAAATGCAAAAGCTGCAATTTTTGTAAATACATTTCAGAGGGATCAGAATTTGATACTGTAACCCAGAACAAGAGGTGGCATGTTCCAGGTATTTTCAATTGTAACTCTACCTTCCAACTGCATCTCAGAAATAATGGCTAGAAACTGAGTAGTATCCTGAATCCTGGCACGAACCAATACAAGCAAAGGTTTAAGATATGTAGTAAGATACTCAGAGAGCAGCTCCATTAATGAGCCTCTGCCAGAAACAATTGGTCAGCCAGGTGATTTATCCGGATCCTTATGGATCTTGGGAAATAAATATAAGTATTGGTGTTTGGGATAATCTACTTTTAGCTGGTAACCAATGTCCACAGAGATGATACCTTCCTCAACAGCCTAATCCAAAAACTGATCAGTATCATGTTTAAATTTTGATGTTGGATCAAGGGGCATAATCATGTAGTGTCTAGTATCAGATATCAGCCTCTGTGCTTCGGCATGGTATTGCTCCCAATCATGAATGACAACCGCCCTTCCCTTATCCGCTGGAAAATCACTATGTTCTCATTCAATCTGAGTCTGTTGATGCACAACCGTTCCTCCCTGCTGATGTTATCTTTCATAATGTTGTATTTGTGAAAGTTTAAATGTAAATCTTTGAGTACATTATTTTGAAAGGCTAAAACCATAGATGACATAGGTGGTTTGAAAGTTGATGGTCTAAATTTAAAAGGTCTGAGGTCAATGTTGTCATCGCTGGTCTCCTCCGAATCCTGAAAATATAATTTTAAATTCAAAATACGGCAAAAGTTAGTCAAATCCTATACATAGAACTGTTCCGGTTCACAGAAACCCGGTACAAAACTGAGACCTTTATTAAGAACTTTGATATCTACTTCTGTAAGTGTCAAAGAAGAAATGTTATGTACATTATCATAAAGTGTGTCTAAATCTTGGTCATGATATCCATCGTTTATGGCATTTCATTTTTTGCCAACTGCAATACCAGTTGGGTCATTTATCTAGCCAAATGTACGTGTATGGCATTTTATGTGGGCCAGACCTCACGACCTTTAAAGTTTAGAATAGGGGAACATCTGAGCGATATTCGAAACAAAAAGCAATCTAGTGCTTTATATATACACATTTCGAAACATTCCACTGCAATCTGTGGATTTACTGTTCTTGACTGTATCAGGTATAGAAGGAATGATAAAGCCACTCTACATGAAATACTCAACAACAAAGAAAAAAAGTGGATAGTTAAATTGGGGGTTTGATCCCACCAGGACTAAATGAACATTTTTGAATTTATTTTTATCCAATCATATAGTCACACACAAGATGGCGCTGTATATAAATCTATATGCTTTTCAGCAACTTTATACTTTTGTTTATATCACTGAAGAAGGCATTAGCCGAAACCGGTTTGATTCATGTGAATGGAGTTTCTATTGATATATTAAAAAGATTGTGACCCACTGTACATGTGCTGGCTCATTTTTGGTTTGGACTTTGCCTTTTGGTTTGGAGCCTTGCACTTGCCATCCATGCAGGTTATCTAGTTGTTTAGATACTTCATTCTGCCACACTTTTTACTTTGAAGTTTGACGTAACTAAGTGCCATAACAACTTTTAGTAGCTTTTAGGATTTTAGAATGCTGTTTTACCTTCTGTCTTGTTGTGCTGCTTACTGGCACTGTCCATTCTTAATCCCTAATGTGAGACTCGATTTTTTTAGCAGTGCTTAGGGTTGCTGCAGAAGCTTGTTTTTTTCCGGTTTTTGGAACAGAATCACAGCATTCCATGTATTCCACATATATTTTTCTCAGCCACTTACACATGTTCAACCAAGCTTTCTTGCCACACAAAACTCAATATAAGCACTTGTTCATACACCACATGAAACCATTGCAGTTTTTGTAATACCCACACTTATAAAATCAGATCTTAATTCAAAACACTGACTTCCTTTTTTCCTTACAAAGCAAGGAGTCATCATTATTAATTGAAAACTGCTTGGTTTCAACTTTCATACAGCTGATAAATTCTGTTATTTGATTTGAAAGATTAGCTTTTTATTTGTTTAAGCAGCCACAATTTATCTTTTGATACTTTTGCATAATGTTGTGTACAGAAATATAGGAAAAATACTTCATTTGCTTTTACTCCATTTGATAGTGCAGAAAACTTCAGTCTGCTAACTCATTACAGTACTTGATATTTAATTTTGTCCTTTTTAGTGCTAGTGCTTCTGTATTTTGACATGATTTTGACATTTTTGCACTCAAGAGAAGATCATATGAATCACAAGGAAAGCAAGTCAAGAGGGCATTTTCTCCTTGATAATACAGACCTTCAAGATGTACCCCCAACTCCTTGAAGGGCAAATTTGGTCAGGCCGGGATGACTATGTGGATAACCATCCAATCAATTGATGAGTATGTGGATAACCATCCAATTAGTTGAAAGCTATGACAGTATTGCTTTAACATGTAAAGAAAATTTGTTCCAGAGAATGGGGGGGGGGGCAAGCAACATGAGTTTAGATCCTTAATTTGTGTATTTATGGAGCTGTTTACCTTATGGACCTGCAAGAGATCAGGTAGAGTAAGGTCTCTGATGACACGGAATGCAATACAGAGATCTCAGTAGGACCCTATAAGAAACCAATAGGGATTCAAGCCTGTTTTGGTAGCTAAAATCATTTCAGTTAGCAACCTTTGGGGCCTTTATAGCTTGATGATATGTCTAGCTACGCACATGCCAAAACTGACATATTCTACAACTGGTATAATTAGGACTTGGAAGAAAGAGATGACAGCATCTTTAAACCTGGATGAGAAAGTAGTTAAGTTAGATAAAAAAAAATTCCTGCCTACATGGAGGTCAAAGGACAGGAAGTAGATGACCCAGGAGTCAAGGTTTTAGACTTTCATGTTTGTTTACAGTGTTGTGCTGTCTATAATTTAAGTTATAGATTTAAGACTGCTTACTAAACATGAAAATGCTGCACTTGTTTGCATTTATTTGAAGCTTTTTTCATACATTACTGGTTTGTAAGGATTACTTCTTGTTGTATTGACTTTCATCTGGAGGGGAGGTAAAAACTGCACACAACTTACAGTCATCAGCAGATTTGTTTAGCTACAGGCCTGGGTTTACAGCACAGAGGTCAGAAAAGTATATGCTGAAAAGGAGAGCTCACAACTCTACAACTCTGAGCCATGGGGTACTCCATTAGTTAGTTTCTTTCTAAACTGATGCTTGCTTCCATAATTGGGCATTTTCTAGCTTTCACTCAATGGAGTTCTGGTAAGCAGCACAGAGTCTAGGTGGTGCTTGTTTGAGGAGCAGCTGTATAAATCAACTGCTTTGGGCATCATCTGTGTTGCACAGCATCCTCTACATAGGAGAACATGGATCACAGACTGTGGAGTTGTCTCAGGCCTAACTACTCAGTTGTGTAAAAAATGATTGATGATTGAGTTAAGTTAACTAATGTCACCAAAAAATAGACATGGATATTTGCTGGTGATAAGTTGGTTGAGAACCCAGCCTACTCTGACCTATGCCAGGGACATATGCTAACAATGGGAGGGGTCTATGTTCCCCTACTGGCAAGTGCGTGCCTGCCATAAAGTCCAATAGCCCTGAGTCAATAAATTGCTGGCTGGTATCCAGTTGCTTAGCTTGGGTTACCTGGGAATTGTATTGAGTGAAAGCTGGAGATAAAAACAAACAGCTTGTCAAACATGAACTAAGGATTGCTACACTCAATATATGTTCACTGACAGGCTGGAGTTGGAAGTGGATGACATTATGGCAAGGGGGTGGTTGGACATCCTAATAATCCAGGAGACAAGATGAAAGGGTAGTCCAGCAAATCCACTTGGATTGGGATCCAGCATCTAGTACACAGGGGAAGGACAGGTTAGAAATGGTGTGGGAATTGTGGTGAGGGAGAGGCTTCAGAGCACATTGAAGGATGTCATCAGAATTAGTGACAGACTCATGGCAATCATACTCTAGTGAAAGGGTAGAGCAGTATTCATAATCTCAGCATATGCCCCACAGCAGGGTTGTGAAAGTGAGGAAAAGAGTAAATTCAGGCAACAGTTGCTGGACCCACTAAATAAAACAGGACAACGTGCATTGGTGTTGATGGGTGATATGAATGCACATATTGGAACAGAGAGAAAGTACAACTGTGTAAGTTGAACTTGTCATAACAGCAGATGTTCAAATAATCACTGCTACAGTAGCCTTAGCTATACGGGTTATATCCTGTCAAGGATATAATACCTCACCGGATTTCAAAGCTTCTGGGTGCCTTCCACACTCCCAAACTATTAAACAGCTCAAGTTGAGCGACTATAAGACAAGTTTAGGTGCGAAACCCTTCAGATATTTTATGCCAGCAGAGAGAGGGAGGTAGAGCCCTGAAAGGACAGTACTAGGAACAAAAAATAAATGTCCACACCCTGGCATAGAAAACACACCAATATACAACAGAGATGGAAGGAGGGAGGAAGTGGCTTCTGCAGCAGTGATAATTTGAACAGCTGTTGTTATGGCAAGTTTACCTTACACAACAGTGCTATGTTCAACATATTGATCATTGCTGCAGTAGCCTTAGCTATATGGGTAGATTGCCATAGCTAAGTAAATTGTGGTGGTAGAAGGAGAAAAGTCCAGGAGCCCCTGGAGAATGATCTTAGCAGTGCTTGATTTGGACCTAGAGAAGGACTCAAGCTTGTAGTGCTTTGTAAAAGTAAGTAAAGAAGACCAAGTATCAGTTTCCAGAATGAAACCCTTTCCAAAACCCATAGATGAAGCCAAGGCCTTGGGAGAGTGGGCCTAGACCCTGCCTGGAATAGATTTGTTATGGTGTGTATAACAAAAGGTAATAGCCTTAGACAACCATTTTGAAATAGTCTGTTTAACACAGGCTGTCTATTCTTCTTGCTTTTACAAGAAATGAACAATTGATCTGAAGATCTGAAAGATTTAGTTCTGTCAAGATAGTATCTGAGTTGTCTGTTGACAATGGAGTATCCTTTGCCCCTCATTTTTATGTTCAGGACGAAAACAGGAAGATGGACAGTTTGGCATAAAGTAAACTTGGATACCACTGTAGGCAGAAAAGAAGGATTACTTTCCAAAGAAACCCTGCCCCTATGGAAAATGAGATAGGACTGACTCACCATAAAAGCTTGCAACTAAGACAGCCTTCTTGTAGAGGTCAGAGCACTCAGTAAAACTGTTTTCTATGTTAAGAACCTTAAGTCAGCCAGATTAGCTGGTTCAGATGGAGCAAGTGTTAGCTTCACCAACACAAAATTAAGATCTCAAGGAGGGGCCACCAGTTTTCTTGGATGCCTCTTACGTAAAACCATTTTTAAAAACATTTGGACATGAGACTCATTTGAAAAAGGAGGATGATGGCAAACTTGATGAAATGGTCATTAAATTAATCTTGATGGGGATGAAAGAAATGCCATATGACAGTAACTCGCACAAATATTGTAAAACCAGAGGACAGCTACCCCTGAATGAATGTTGGTCATGTTGTTAGCAGCAACTAGAAAACCTTTTTCACTTGCTAATATATGATTTTCTAGTAGCAGGCATTCTTGCCTCCATTAGTACCTGCTACATATTTTCAGTAAACACGTGCCTAAAAGGAATTTAGACCCTATCATCCAGGAAGCCAACTGAAGATGATTAATGCTGGGGTGTATCAAACCTCTCCTGTTCTTATATAAGTAGATACAGTCTATGATGAAGATTGTGGTAATTGCATCTGGCCATTTCCAAAAGAAGAATGAACCATGGTTGCCTGGGCCAGAATGGAGTCATCACACAATGATCTTGGGAGATTCCTTCAGAATCTTCAGAAGTACCCTGGATATTAGTGGAAAGGGTGGTAAATCATAAAAGAACACTATTATCCAAAGAAAAGAAAAGGCATCTGTCTCTCATGCCTTCTTGCATTAAGTCCCAGAACAGAATCTTGCCAGTTGTTCAGAGAGGAGGCAAAGAGGTCTGCTTGAGGAATTCACTTCAGATGGATTAAATCACGGAAGACTCCCTGATCTAGTTTTCATTCATGAGGGTCTGCTATGGTCCTGCTCAGCTTGTCTGACATAAAATTTTGCTCTGACAGAATGTACAATGCCTGTATAGTGAGACTGTGCTGTGAAGTTATATTTCAAGTTAACATGGTTAGTCTGCAAAGGGGGAGCGACAGGCTTCTTCCTTACTTGTTGATGTATCACATGACTAGTATTGTCTGTAACCACTTGAACAGGTCCTGGGGACCAAAGATAGTTAAGAGAATTGAATGCCTTGATCAGGGAGAGCATCTCCTTGACATTTACATGCTTGCATATGTCTTTAGTGTCCCATACCCCCTTTGCTTTTATCCCTCCTGAAACTGCTCCTCAAGCAAAGTCCAAAGTGTCTATGGTGACTGACTGCTTTGGAGCAGGGAAGGAGAAGAAAAGATTTAGATTTAAGGATTTCTGTTGTCTCAACCAAAAGATTTCTATTCTGACAAATCCCAGTACTGGGATTTGAAAAGATGAAGGGTGTTGATCCCTGGACCAAAGAGATTTCAGATACCATTGGATCTTTCTCATGTGGAATCTTGCTAGGGGTATTATGAGAATCATAGATGCTACGAGATACAAAATCATGACGTATTCCCTGCCAGTGACTTAAGACTGAGTGTAAAACCTTAGAAATAGATCTAAATAAAAATATTTTTTTTTTCCTGTGGAAGAAAAGCTCTTTGTACTGAGTTGACACTCCAGGAACACAATACTGTGTAAGGGAGTCTCGGAAATATTTTGAATGTTCTCTTGGAATCCTAGCTTGGGTAAGAGATCTTTCACCCGAGAGAGATTCCTGACACTTTGAAAAAGGCTCTGCAAAGATAAGTAAGTTATCTAAAAATGGAAACATGTAGATGGCCTGTCACCCACAATTAACTATAACTGGAGCTAGACATTTTGTGAACAATCCTGTTGCAGTGGATAGTCTAAAGGGTAAGGCAGAAAACTGATAACATGATCCAGAAACACAAACCTTAAGAAACATTTGAACTCTGGATGAATAAGGATATGATGATAGGCATCTTTTAAGTCTAGTGTTACCAGGAAACTTGAAAGAAGAAGAAGAGGCAACAGGTTGTGAGGTTACATCATTTTGAAGTTGGGCATTATTACCAACAGATTTAGGAAAGAAAGACCCAGAACTCATCTCCAAGCATTGTCTTTCTTTGGCACTTGCAACATCCTTGAATAAAAAGGAGAAACTATTTTGATCACTGTTTGGGACAGTATGTGATGAAGAACATGTGGAAACAAAATAGTCCAGTCTGTAGGATAAGGAATAATCCCCTGGAAAAGGAGGAATTTCCTCTCATTGCCATCTGCAACCTTGATAAATGATTTTCAGAATTCATTTGTCTGAAACAATCTGTTACAAAAGAGAAAAATGGAGATTCATACATTCTGGAAGAAAAGGGGGCCAGAGTGGGAGGGAGTCACAAGGTCTTTGAAACAGTCATTCAGACTTGTTGAACTGTCCTTCTTTTTTGGAACCCCTTGCCATTTCTTCTTAAAAGTCTGTTATTTCTTTGTTTTGACAAAACTGGATGAGGTGATAGAACATCTTTTGGATAATTTTAAAATGGAGGGATGACAAATCCTAGAGATTCCCTGAATCACCTTGACCATTTCATCACACTTTTTGTTCACATCTACAGCAGAGGGGCCAAAGCCTCAATCTCTAAGAGAGAATTTAAAATTTCATTTTTATCATCATCTGGGAGGTTCTGAGAATGCAGCCGTGCAAACCTCCTTAAAACAGTACAAGTAGCCATAGCCCTGGAAGAAGTATTGAGTCATGCACACACTGCAAACAATGAGTGCAATGGAAGAAACTAAAATAATTCCTCAAACTCTCACAATTTGTCAGAACAAACTTTAACATATTAGCTTGACTATTCAAAATTCTGAAAATCAAAGTTGCAGAAGTATACACTTTTTTCCCCATACCCATCAATAATTTTCCCATCCTTATCAGAAATGGTAGGATTGGAAATAACTAAGTGCTTAGGAGCAATGAAATCAACTAAAATTATAGCTGCTGGGTCAGGTTTGGGAATAGTATATAACAATTTAAAAGGCTGAGGAACTTTATACATCCTATTTTTTTTACTTTTTTAAGGGCAGCTGGCTGAATATCAAGAAAATTGTATGTAGTAACACATAAATCCTTTAAAGCAGACAGAACAGGAGGAATTGATGTAGACTCTGGAAAATCCTTCTGTAACAACTCGTAGTAGTTTCTGAGTGACTGAAAAGAGAAAACCCGCAAGGTGAATCAGACACTGAGCTCTCCTATGAGTCTGAATCAGAAATCAGAGGGAAAATCTATATCACTCCCTGCATCTTCCTGTCCATATTCAGAATATTGAATCTCTTTGGGAAAAGCGGAATCTTTCTTTTACCAGAAACTACTTTACAAGAAGGATCAATAGCCTGAAATAAACCTTGAGCCACACCCAGTAAACTGCTCCTATCCAAAGAAATTTGAAGAAGACTAGATGCATGCTTGGTTTTCTGTTTCTTTTTGACAGGAAACATTGGGTCAACCATGTTACTAATGGCAGCAGCTGCATCTCCAGGGACAGACACAGCATTCTGATACAACAGGGAAACCTCCCATGTTCCCACTCCCAGGACCAACAAGAGTGGCTCTTCCTTGCCTCACAGTGGACCCTAATAGCCACAGAAGATGTGGCTAACCTCCAGTCTATAGTTGCTGTAGGTGCTACATCAGAGGGGATGTAGGGTTAAGGATGAGTGGTCAGAGGTACTCCAAATGGCCACAGTCACCCATTTTTGGCTGAGACAAACTGCTAGCCTGCTGTGGTGGTAAAAACTGTTTGTTGAACTTTTTTGTTTTTGTGACTGGAAGAAGGACCAACTATAGAACCAGAAGTCTGTTCCATGGTCTGGCTGAAAATTCTCCCTATTTCCCATGGAAGACAAGCAGCAATTGCTGGTAAACACTACCAGTCCACAAAAGTTACTTTTTTTGTCAGAAGAAACATAGTGAAAAGTACTTTAAAAACAGAATAGAAAAGTAATAAAACAACAAAATTAAGGAAATGGAAGTTTTTTTTTCACCAAAGGGAACTTATCTGCTTAGCAAAGTAAATACAAGACGACGGTTGATCCTTGAAAGCCTCAGAGGAGCATACTGTTTGGCAGCAGTAAAGATCTGAAGAGCTTTATGCCCATACTTATTTTTCAGTCAGTTCAGCTCAAACTGATTGACAGTTTGGTAGCATGGAAGGTGTCCTTAAGCATTGGAAGCTGTCTGGCTGTTATATCCTTGGCAAGACTTACTGTAACTCATACAGCTCAGGATACTGCAGCAATGATCAATATGATGAACATTCAGGATATGTGTTCCACAGAAATAAAGTAGTAGAGGCCATTTTAAACTTCTCTCTGGCAAATGGCTTGCTAGTGACCGATACATGGTTAAGCAAGAGAGAGAGTCACAAAATCACACACAAGAGTGGTCAACATGCAACTCAGGTGGACTTCCTCCTTGTAGTGAAAGGGCAGTAGGATAGAATCAGCGGTTCTACATGTTCAAATCACCATAGGCAAAATCCCATTCCACTCCTTACAAGCTATTTGTCCCCTTCTATGATCCAGGAAATCCAAAATATGTACTTAAACGTATTGGAAACACTCACCATCCAACCCAATACCATATTCATGGCCGACTTTAATTATCCCACTATTAACTGTGAATCATATATGACACCAAACGTACAGGCACAGAGATTCCTGGATTTTGTAATCATAAACTCCCAGGGGTGCAAACTTACTAGATCTAGTCCTCACTATTATGAGAGAGTGCTCCACACCCCCTAATGTAAAGTCTTATCTGGTAGGGTCAGAACACAAAATGGTCTCCTTTGAAGTAAACATAAAACCTGGAATCCCATCTAACCCTGAAATATTCAGGAACTATATACTCTAAGGCTAATTTTTTATTATTAATTGATAACCTGGCAACATTTGAAGCCCCCATATACCCTGAGAACACTGCTACCTATGGGGAACTGTTCTTAGAAACCCTATACAAGCATGTTAATAGCTGCATAGAGGCAACTGTACCCACCAGGAAGAAGTGCAGAACTAACTCAAAAAACAAGCCACATTGGTGGAATCACAACATCAACAGGCTGTTTAACAGAGTTCCTATCAGCATTTCGAATATTGAAAATGCCAAATTTAATTTAATCAAACTGAAATGTTCGAAATCTCAGAAGAGCGAACTGACGGAACATCGATTTCTTTCCCAGGGAAAGAAATCGGTGGGTCATCATCGGAGTTTGCTATTTCCTCCACTGTGGTGCGGTCTCGGAGTTGGTATATTTAAGTAAGGGGGTGTGGGGGTCACAGCCCCCTGTGTTGGGGGGTATGGGGGGTGAAGCCCCCCACTTCTGTCAGTGTTTAAAGTATCGAATTTTTTTTTTTTGCATGGAACACCGATTTCTTTCCCTGGGAAAGAAATCAATGTTTTGTCAGTTTGCTCTTTTGAGAGTTTGAACATTTCAGTTCGATTAAATTGCATTTGGTGTTTTCAGCATTTGATATGCTGATATAGACCCATTTAACAGAAGGAAGAAAATCATGGCAAAAATTAGGAGGTGTAGCATCCAACAGGGATAAAAGCAATCCCAACAAACTAAACAAACAACTCAGAGGATAAATAACATCTAGTAAAGTCAAATTTGAGGTAAATTTGGCCTCCCAGACCAAGGACAACCACAAGGTGTTCTTTAGCTTAGTCCAACAACTTCAAAGGCAATACACAATTGTGTGCAGAGCTCACTGAAAATGGATCCACCTATACTGAGCCAGAAGATATAGCAAATCTACTGGTCAACAAATTCAGCTCCAACTTTACCCCCCTTCTACTGCCTAAACCTTCCCTCAGGAAAATTAAATATACTCCTCACCACTATCACTAGGGAACAGGTCCTCAGTGTTCACGCTAAGGCAAAGAACACTGCATCAATGGGCCCAGACAATATCCAAGGATGTCTTGTAAATAGCATGAAACATGACCTATCAGGATCTCTGGAATTCTTATTTAACTGTAGCCTCCAACCAGACTTCATGCCTCATGAATGGAGAACAATAGTAGTCATCCCTCTGCACAAAGATGGGCCATCTACAGACCCTGGAACCTACAGACTAATAAGTCTTACTAGTCTCATATGCAAAGCCTTATGTCACCTGGTGGATAGCCAGCTGGCAAACAGACAGGACCCAGGAAGTTAGAATTGTACATCTACTTCTACAAAGAGGCCAGTCACAAACTGAGTCCCTCAGGAATTGGTTATGGGATTGCTCTTTTTGCATTTACTTCTCTGAAGTCAAGACTGATGTCAGTGGGCTCTGGCTGACTAGATTTGCAGATGAGTGCAAATTAAGAGCAGTTATAAAATCCTCCACTGACACAAATGTTCTCCAGGAAGGGCTGACACAAACAAATAACTGGTATCAGAGCCATGGACTAAAACTAAATGCCAAGAAATTCATAACAGTATTCTTCGGGAAGTCATCCACCCTTGATAACTATCATATGGACAACACACACCCATACCTCTCACTCTCTTGAAGCAAGAAATCTGGACAAAGCAATAAATAATGGGGGGACAAAGATGCCAAAACAGGGACAGTTTTTAAATATTGCTTGCACAAACTTCAAAAGGTGATGGAATAACAGGTTTTGCATTTGCATGAATTTTCTGAAGGGTATGAAGTCTGAAATTGAAATGTCTGTCATTATTTTCTGACTACAATCCTCAATGATTTGCAAATGATTTGCTAGAAAACAAAAACTTTATGAGGAACAGATCAAAAATTGGAGGAAAAAATCTGGACATTCTGTGAAAATCTGGACAGTTGAGAGATATGTGACACCTGTAAGAATTGACCAAGTAGTCAGGGACTTGGGGACATACATAGACAGTAATCTAGCCTTTGACAATAGCATGTTTACAGTACTGAAGGAATCATTCTATGTTGCGCAACTTATAAACAAAGATATGGCATCTAAGTCCAAGGAGATCATTGTTCCACTGTATTCAGAATTCATCAGACCTGTCATTGAGTACAATGCCCCCTTTGGTATGTACCTAACCAGGCACATCCAACAACTGGTACATCCACAGACGTTCCTCACTAAAAGAATGCAGTGTGTAAGCAGCTCATGCAGCTTATGCTATGCAGACCACCTCAAGGCCCTATCTTTGTATTCTGTTTCCTACAGGCTGTTGAGGGGAGATCTATGCCTGGCATACAAAGCATTGTCAGACCCTACCCAGATGGATCTCCTGCATATCCAAAAAATAAACAGCACTAGAATTTCCTATTTTAAAGCCTTAATCCTTGCCTGTGATATAAATTGGACCTGCTAGAGAGACAGGTATGTATATATATATATATATATATATATATATATATATATATATATATATATATATATATATATATATATATATATATATATATATATCCCAGAGACTAGCCATCTATGTGACTCACAGTCTCTCCCTAACTCAATTCAAGAGTAACTTGGACACTTGGACAGTTGGATGGGGAACAGGAAATTCACCCCTGGTTTGGCACCTATGTCTCTAATGGATACAGGCAGCCTGTAAATGGTTCATCTTTCAGACCCTTGCTTGTAAATGTTTCAACTCCCAAGCCCCTACTTACACTTATCAAGGGTAGCAGAACTTGTCAGAGATTTGGGATGTATGACTAGGCTTTAAACATCTTTTTTGGTCACTAGGCTAGTAAATACCTATAAACCTAAGAACATAAAAAAGATTGTCATCAGACAACATTTATAAGAGATGCCAGCAAAAACCTGCTCACCAATCCACAGGACATCAAAGACAGATGGAAGGAGTACTCCCAACAGCTTTTGAATGAAGTAAGCACCACAGAATCTGTACTGTCCCAGACACAGCTTATGATGAAAGAAGAGGAGGAGCCCACCTTAAAAGAGATAAGAACAGCACTAAGGAAAATGAAGTCCGGGAAAGCAGCAGGCTCAGATGAAATCATAGCAGAAATAATAAAGATGTTGGGTGAGATGGGGAGAAATGGCTCCTGAGGGTACTCATAACAGTATGGAGAGAAATATGTATCCCAGATAACTGGAGAATAAATATACTGGCAGTGCCGGTGTTCAAGGACAAAGGAGACATTCAAAATTGTGGGTAGTATAGAAGTATCAAACTCCTATTTGACAGTGTGAAAGTTCTGGATAGAGTGATTGATAAGTGAATGTGGCAGATGAGCATGTTGGATTTAGATCAGGGTGCGGCACAACTAACTTGACATTTCAAGTGAGTCAGGTACTTGAGGAGAAGCTAGAGATGAGGAAAGAATCCAACTGGTCATTCCTAGACTTGGGGAAAGCATATGACAAGGTCCAAAGAAAGCTGATTTGGCCAGTGTTGTAGTGGTTTAGGTACCAAAAACAATGGTAGAATTAATGCAGGCTATGTACAAAGACCCAATGACTCAAGTATGAGCAGTATTCAGTCTCATAGAGGGGTTCACACTGGCAGTGGGTGTGCATCAGGGTTTATCTCTGAGCCCACTGCTGTCCATATTGGTGATGGACTACATTAGCAAGCAGGTCAGATGGGATGGATCAACAGAGTTGCTGTATGCAGGCAATGTGGCATTAGTGGCAGACTCTGACCAAGAATTTCAGCAAATGACTGTGGAATGAAATGGAAAACTGTAGACACATGGGATGAAACTGAGCAGTTAAAAGACAGTTGTATTGACAGCAAATAGGGGAACTCAGAAGAAGATGATAACTGAGATAGAAGGGAAAATAGTGGAACAGGTTAACAACTTCAAGTATCTGTGAGGTGTGGCTGAGGAGAAGGGAAGTCTGAATGTGGAGGTCAAAGTTAGAATTAGAGGAAACGTAGTCAACTGGCACCGAGTTTCAGGGATAACGTATGATAGAAGAATGTTGAATAAGCTGAAAATTAACATGCAAAAACAGTGGTGTGACCAGTAGTACTGTATGGTAAAGAAATCTGAACAATGAAGGGGGAGGAGATGAGGAAACTAGAGGTGATGGAGATGAAGTGCCTGAAATGGTTAGTAGGATGCACACTGTGGGACAGACAAAGAAATGAGGGCATCAGTGCAGAATCTAAAGGAGCTCCAGTTGCAGAAAAGGTCAGAGAGAACAGATTATTTTGATTTAGGCGCATGTTCAGGAAAGCAAAACACAATCTGGTAAAGATGATATGGGACAAGCAGACTGCGAGAGGAAACAAAGGCAACAGCTAAGGGATGGATTGTGTGAGAAAAGACATGCAACATTCAGGTATGACTGGAATCGGATCTAGAGAGATGGTGATAGTTGAGATGACACCCTGATGCCATGTAGAAAATGGGCAAAAGGTGTTGATTATGATGATGATGATATATAACCAAAAATACACCGAGGTACCAGACAATAGCATCTTTATTACACAAAAAATAAGAACAGTGGTGAGCGCTTTCGCAAAACTAATTGCTTCATCAGACAAGAAAATAAAACACTCCATTGCTTATATACAGATGGAACCATTGACTCAATCACTGATGTCATAGGTCAATTAAGGCATTAAAGCTATATAAAACTTATAAATGTACAAATGTAGAAAAGGCTACATATAGAGAAAACTGCATATAAAAGACACATATAAAATACTGCATGTAAATGCATATAAAAACTGCATATAAAAACTGCATACAAAAACTATATACAAAACTGTTGGTAAAAGACCTAAGTAATAGATATAAACTCCATAAATACTATAGCTATGAAAAATTAAAGGATAAAAATCTAGATCTAGTTATAAAATCTATCTACACTATGTATGTATAACTAAAAGTAGTCTATGTCTCTAAAATATGAAAAAATAAGGTGTAATGGGTGTATGAGGTGCCTAAAATTAAACATGTTTGAGGCGTCTTGCTTTCAAGAAAGGAACCAAGGAAGTAGAGCCATTAAGGCCTGGATATTTATCTGCATTCAATTTAATGATCCATCTCTGTTCACAGCTTTCAGTAAAATTTTCTATATCCCCTCCTCTAAAGTTTTTGTGTATGCGCTGTAGCACAAAAAACTTAAAAGAATGTGAATTATCTGTATTAATAATATGCTGGGCCAGTGCATTAGTGGGTTTCTTATTTTTGACATCACGAAGATGTTCTAGAATTCTGTCTTTAAGAAATCTATTCGTTTTACCTACATAAAACACCGGACATATAGAAAATTTTACTGAAAGCTGTGAACAGAGATGGATCATTAAATTGAATGCAAATAAATATCCAGGCCTTAATGGCTCTACTTCGTTGGTTCCTTTCTTGAAAGCAAGACGCCTCAAACATGTTTAATTTTAGGCACATCATACACCCATTACACCTTATTTTTTCATATTTTAGAGACATAGACTACTTTTAGTTATACACATTACACCTTATTTTTTCATATTTTAGAGACATAGACTACTTTTAGTTATACATACATATTGTAGATAGATTTTATAACTAGATCTAGATTTTTATCCTTTAATTTTTCATAGCTATAGTATTTATGGAGTTTATATCTATTACTTAGGTCTTTTACCAACAGTTTTGTATATATTTTTTGTATGCAGTTTTTATATGCAGTTTTTATATGCATTTACATGCAGTTTTTTATATGTGTCTTTTATATGCAGTTTTCTCTATATGTAGCCTTTTCTACATTTATACATTTATAAGTTTTATATAGCTTTAATGCCTTAATTGACCTATGACATCAGTGATTGAGTCAATGGTTCCATCTGTATATAAGCAATGGAGTGTTTTATTTTCTTGTCTGATGAAGCAATTAGTTTTGCGAAAGCGGTCACCACTGTTCTTATTTTTTGTGTAATAAAGACGCTATTGTGTGGTACCTCGGTGTATTTTTGGTTATATATAGTTCTGGTTTTGTGCACCTGGGTTTTACCTGAAGCTGTTTCTCTTTTTATACATGATGATGATGATGACTCAATTTGCAATGTCAATATGGATATAGTCCAAAAGGGTCTGAAATGAGAGATGAAAAAAATAAGCAAGCAAAGGAGAGCAGTTTTGCTTTAATTGAATTCATCCTCAAGTCTTAGTGATTACCTTCATTAGGTAGACTCTGTTTTTACAAAATCTCACCAAGACAACATTCATATATAGACTTTATTTTATATAGCATATATCATGGACAGGCGTAGGTTCAAAAGTAAAAAAGACAGCTGGGTGTATAAATTCCAGGACAAAAAGTTCCCAATCCTGGTATGTGCACTGGTGCCAGGACTGGAAAAAATTACAGTGTAGAATCCTCAAGTAAGTGGTAGTCAACAAAAAAAACACAAAATCTGACAGGCCAAAAAAGAACCAAAAAGATGATACAGTAGACTATTGAGGATAAGAAAGAAATTATGTATTGTTGCTATTATGCAAGAAGCCCAGAATTTCAGGACAGAAGATATACAAAATGAACAAGAGAGAAATTATAGGAAAGAAAAATACTTGCACAAAAAAAACTGTCAAAAACTTCATATGCAAACTTGCGTTCATCCATACAATGGATTCATGAAAAACATTATGCAGACCAAGAAACCTTGGGCTGTTTGGAAAAAGAAGTGATGGAGGAAGTGAGAAAATATAAAGAACAAAATCTAGAGATTTTTGAAAGATACAAAAAAGAAACATGGACAATGGAAAGAAAGAGAGATCTGATATGGTGCAATATTCATGCAAAGGAGAAATCTAAATTAATCAATACAAAAAAAGGAGCTCCAAAGATATTTGAAGAGAAATATAGGCAAAGGCACACAGATATGGAAAATTTCAGAATACAAAAAAAAGATCACAAAGTGGGAATATAGAATAGAAGATTAGTAAAGTAGAAGTTGAAAAAATAGAAGCTGAAGTTATGGAATACCTGCAAAGTGAAGGATTTAGTGTAGAAAGTCTAACACAGGTTATGTCACAGCATGATGAATCAATGAGTCCCCTGATAAGGAGAAACGGGAGGAGCATGAGACATCTGAAGAAGAAATATGGACATGGGAAAGGAAAAGAGATTTAATATGGTGCCATATTTATGCAAAGGAGAAAGCAAAACTAATTACTACAAAAAAAATACCAAATACATTTGAAGAGAAATATAGGCAAAGGCATCCAGATATGGAAAATTTTACAATACAAAAAATAAGAAAACAATAAGGGAAAGTAGAAGAGAGAATTAATAATGCAGAAGTTAAAGAAATAGAAACTGAAGTTATAATTACCTGTGAAGTGAAGGATTTAGTAAAGAAAATCTAACTCTGATAACATCACAGCATGATAGAACAACAAGTCCCCAAATTAAGGAGAAACCATTGGAGTGGGACACATCTGATAAATCTCCATATCAACATACTTTAGAACCCTCAGTAGGAAACCAGCACAAAAGTTCAGTTGGAGTAGCACAGCAAGGAAAAGAATAGGAAACTGTGGCAACTCTGAAGTAGTCAATGTTCTGGAGTGATAGGTCAGTGAATTCCCATATAAAAGAGCAATAGATGGCACAAGATGAAGCTGAAGAAAATATTTCACTGGAAGATGTTCTAAAACTTTTTGTAGAATGCCCGCAGGAAATGGAGAACAAAGAATGTGCCCTTAGTTTAGAAGAAAATGATCTAAGGGAAGAGTCGCTTGATTGAATAGAAATGGATACACATATTAGGATCAATGAAAGAAATAGACTACAGAAAGTCAGTAAGATTCAAAATGTTAGAAGTTTGACAAAAATCAGAGAAATCAAGAAGGTTCATAGAAATTCAAGCAATATAACAAAAGTAAATAGGATACATTACTGTACAGCTAAATTAACAGACACCATGTTACAACAAAAAGACAGGACAGTAAGGGAAAGGAAGGGGAGAAATCAAATGCCATTATGAAAGTATCAAACAGAGAAAATTATAAACCAGTTAAGACAATAAGGGTTGCTGTTAGAAGAATACAGAAGAGGGAACAGATCAACAAAAATACTCAGAAAGGCAGACATAATAAAAGCAATGTGCAGTATCAGAGCAGACCAAGGTCTATCATACACTTTTGCAAATAGTAAACTAAAGCTATCAGCACAGGCAGAAAAACTTAGAAGATATGGAGATAAATATAAAGGAAAAGTACAAAATAAGCAATTTATTGATGAACTAAAAAAGTTTTATAGAGAATTGGAAAACAAGGCAAATGGAATAGAAACACCACCAGAAAAAGAAGAAATAAGCACATTTTGGAGAAATATCTATGAAGATCCTGGAGAACATAACAAAGATGCTGGCAGTACCTAACTTCTAGCTAAAAATAGTAGCATCTTAACATGAAGATTTAAACCTGAGTAAGAACTATTTATATGTGCACCCTGAATAGACACCAATCTGGTTAACAACAGGAAAAGGGTCTCCTTAAGAGTGCACCTGCAAGCTATACTAAAAACTATAGATCAATAACTTGCCTTCCGGTGATGCATGAACTGTACTGGAATTGATGCTGGCAGAGCTTATAGTCATTAGAAGAAGACTCAATCATGGCAATAGAGCAAAAAGGTAAAAGAAAGTTGCATGGAACAAAGGATCATTTGTTGTTAAATAAAGTCATAATGGAGAATTATAAAAAGGGGAAAAATCTAAGTATGGTATTGATAAACTGCAAAAATGCATTTAACAGTGTCCCACAGTCTTGGATAAAAGAGTGCTTACAATTGTGTAAGATAGACTTTACATTGATTGATTACATTACAATGTCCATGAACAAGGGGCAAACCACTTTACAGGTAAGCTGTGATAAAGGAATAATTATTATCCCAGGGATAAATTTTAAGGGAAGATATTCCAAGGTGACTATTCTCACTGCAGGTCTTCTGTCTTGCCCTTAACCTAGTAAGTTGTCTACTTATCAGATTAGGTCATGGTTACAATTTGGCTCCCAGAAAACAACAAAATATAAAGAATTCTCAACTTCTTCTTGTTGATGATTTAAAACCATATAGTTCATCAGATGAGGAAATGAAAGTAGAACTGCAAGTGGTCAAAACTTTCTCAGATGATATAAGAATGTCATTCTGTCTTGATAAATGTGCAAAAGCAACCTTTAAAGCAGGAAAGCTGCAACACCAAGAAAACATCAGTTTAGGACTAGAATGTGATATAAAGGAACTTGAGCAGGAGGGATTGCATAAATATTTAGGAACTGATGAAGGATGAACAATAAAACGCGAACAAATGTGAATAAAACTTAGTAAAGAATATTTTAGTAGAGTAAAATTAATACTGAAAACAGGTCTGACATCTAAGAACAAAGTCCAAGCTACAAACCAATTTGCTCTTCCTGCTCTTACAGTTTTGGGGTGATTCTATGGCTGCAAAAGGTACTAGACCAACTGTACAGGAAAACAAGACATATGCTTCATACTTATCAGTCACTGTTTGGCACACAGAAGCAGATTTTATTCAAGGACAGAGAACCAGAAACTCTGTTCAGAATAAAATCTGCTTCTGTGTGCCAAATAGCGATTGCTACTTTGGTAGAGTTTTGGAGTTTGGTGGAGTTTTATACTTGCCACCTAATATGAAATTAGTGTTTATAAATGCTTCATGCTTATCAAATGATTTGTAAAAATCAGTGTATACCAAAATAATATATTCCTCATTCTGAAGGAGTCGTGAGCCTCCTCAAAACTGATTACCTATATAGATCTGCAGTCGCAGGACTGCATACATATCTGTTGACCTTATAAGGTTCAAACATAATGAAAGTTTTAAAATATGAGGAGAGCAGGTCTACGATGACTTCCCAGCTTTATTTAGCAGAAGTATGTTGGTGACAAGCGGGAATGGAAATCAAACCAGAAGTAGACAAAAATCAGGCAGTAACTGAATGTGCCAAAAAAACAAGAAAAAAAGAATATAAGGTGAAGGATCAGATGAGAAGGCAAGAAATGTGGAAAATGCATAAATATAGTTGCCAGTACAGAAAATTTCTTGAATAACCTCATGTTGGTCAGGATCTTACACAGGAATGGCTAAGAATGAGGTGAATTTAAACCAAGACAAAAGGTTACTATTGGCAGCCCGGGATAGTGGACTATGTACACATTGGTCCATTGAACATGTCAGAGAAATAAGCAAATGCAGGTTTTGTAAAGCAGAACTGGAAATAGTTGCACATCTTGTTGCTGGGTATGATACACTAATGGCCCATATACTGAAAGGCATAATAATGTGGCAAGACTGCTGTAATGGGGGTTGTGCAAACATTAAAATTTTGAAGTAGCTGAAAAGCACTGGAAACATGAACCATAAAGCATTATAGAAAATGATGAAGTTTATATCAAATGGGATCACACATTACCAACAGTTCAAAAAATAGACTCAAGAAAACCAGATATTGTAGTCCATGAAAAGAAGACAAAAATAACATTGATCACTGAAATTGCTACACTCAGTGATTACAGTGTCTTGCATACAGAAAGAAACAAAGTCATAAAATACCAGGATATGTGGAAGAAACAACTGAAATGTGGAAGAAGAATACCCAGACAGTTCCAATAGTAGTAGGAGCAATAGGTCTCATAAAAAAGAATTTACAGTCATATTTAGATATGTTACTGATATGTGTAACTCTGTATGAATTGCAGGAGAAGTCAATTCTGATAGGTGCACATTGTGGGTGCTACAAAGAGCACTTTTGGCTAACATCAAAGACTCAAACAATACTAATTTCATGAACTTTAATCTTACTTTGACTTATGAATGGGGTCCATTCCTGTTATGGTATTAGAAACCCAAAAAACTTGGAGAAATTAAAATGAACATGGATATAGTGTGTAAAAAGCCTTGTCTAAATCCAGATGTGCTATGGACTGATTAACTCCTATATACTGCTGCTTTGACCTTTATGAAGAAATTTACTTAATTAATTAGATGTGACCCATGCTTGGCAAAGTCAAACCCTTGTGGGTCCAGTTGTATGGTGTTCTGAATAACATAGTTCATGAAGTCTATGGTATGGCCGCTTTGAGAAGGGGCATTACAATAACTGTCTCCTATACCATAAGGACATATCCTGTAACTAGACTTAAAGTGCAGGAGGGGTTCACTGAGGGCATGTATGTAACTATTTATTAGGTATCCAGGCAAACTTTCTGGACCTCAGAAGATTTTTTTTGTTCCTTTTAGTTTTTGCTAGCATAATCATGACCTGCTCCATTCTGAACTAAATGGGTATGTTGAACTCTGGGATTTGTAGGATTTCAATGGCTGTTTCTAGGGTAAAGATAGCACTATGTCTGTCTGCATATACATTAGGTACACCTTTAGGGTTAGTAAGGATAATGTCATTTAGGATTACTTCAGAGCATTGGTGGGTGATGCTGTGTTACTTCTCAATCTTGTAATATATAATTAAAGAATAATCTGTAGTTATCATCAGCTTCTGATGCTTTTTAAAATTTATTTTAAGTCTTCACCTTCCTGATGGTTGTTTTTTTCTTCCTTGTTGACTTTATTGATAGAGTATTTAATGTGTGAAGCTTTCAATTTACTGTAGGATTTTAGAGTTTTTTTGTTAAATAATTTATTTATAATGGTGGTCCACCAAGGTGGTTTATTTTTAATTTCCCTTTTCCAGTCGGTTTTACTTAGGACTGTTATACTTCGACTCTTATGAACATGGGAAGACAAATTAGTTGCATAAGTAGCATCTAAAGCAACATGGGAGTTGGGGAAACTGTAATTAAATTTAAAGATGTTATCACAGAAATGAAGGTGTGAATGCTTAAAATCCTTGTATTCAGAACAGATTACAGCAGTGGACTATGCACCTTTAAAGGAAAATATTACTAATTTGCAGTCTGACTTGACCAGAGAAAAAGATACTACAGGTGTGGTACACTTGTGGGCTACATTAGTATGAACTGTATCCAGAATGTTCTAACACCAACGGAATGGTTAACTAATTATTCTGGGGAAAAAAGCTTGCTTTTTGCATTGACAATTTACTATGTGAGAGGAAGTAATTTACTGGTGAAGTGGATATTCTCTTCATAATAGTCTTTACATGCAATCTTGTGATCATTGTCAGAGTATTTAAATATTTATATATTTCTTTGTTACACTGTGCATTCACATATATATATATATATATATATATATATATATATATATATATATCTATATATATATATATATATATATATATATATATCTATATATAGGTTTACTATCAAAATTGTACCATTGAGATGTTCGCAGATGAAAATCCGAAACTCAGATGTTCGAATGTTCATCTGCTTGAACATCTCAATGATCGAATGTTTATATTAGCGATAAATTCGAAGAAATGTACAGAGATTGCAGTAGAGTGCAGTTTGGGAAATTTATCCCTTACCTCACTGTAGTGCAATCTTGGAGTTGGAATATATAGTTATTGGGGGGTGCAGGGGAGCTTGCCCCCCTGCAAAAATGTGATGTCAGCTATAGGAGTTTTGTTTACGTTAGCTCCTATATTGACATCATGTGATGTGTTCGGAAACAATGTTGAATTTGCTGAATTCGATCAGCAGATTCGACATTGTATCCTGTTTGTTTTTTTCATTTTCACGGTTTACTTTCGATATGTTGAACGAAAATTTTTTGACATTCGACATATTGATAGTGAACCTATATATATATATATATATATATATATATATATATATATATATATATACTTTCACTGTATAGCTTGTAAGGGGGACTGTGTATGTTTTGATGTTGGGTAAAGTTTTAATTTTGAGGTATATGTTTTGTACTTTTTCTCTTGGTTTGGATAATCATAGCTGATATGGTTTCATGCAATTGCAGTGATTCCTGTTTTAAAGGAGATATCTCCTTTCTTGAAGAAAGTGCAACCATGGACTTGATTTATTTAAGGCTGGGTGTGTGGGGGGGGCTTGCCTCCCACATGGGGCTGCAGGTGGCTTGTCTCTAAGCAGAGTTTTTGGGGGAGGTATTGAAGTTTTTTCTGTTCTTTGGGAAGTGTGTATGCTTGCTTTATTTTGCATTCAGTATTTTGATGGCAGCTGTTATGTATGGTTCAACTTTTCATGGTATAATCATTAAAATATGCTGCAAATATATAATTACCTGCAGAAACTACTAAATGTAAAAGTAAAACTGCAAAAAATGTAGATGCTCATTTTATAAGTGCAATAAATCACTCTGGGGAGAGCATGGTGTAGATACTTAGACACTGTAAGATATTTACTATTTGGCCTCATGCCTCAATATCACTCCCTATTGCCTTATTGCACATACACACACACACACACACACACACACACACACACACACACACACACACACACACACACACACACACACTATGATTGCTTGTGTATTAATGAGTAGTAAAGTAACAGAAGTCCCAATTTCCTAAGAATTCTTTTTTTTTTCCTACTTCTATTACCACATTGGCACAATTTTTGGAGAAAACCACACCTCAAGGTACCCATAGATCCCTTATTTAATTAAAATCACATCCAGTGTCATACTAAAACAGCAGTGGGGAAAAAGGCACTCTCAATTTTTGTTAATTTTAAAATGTTTTTTGCGTACGCGTGCGCATGTGTGTGTGTGTATGTATGAATGTATGTGTGTATATATATATATATATATATATATATATATATATATATATATATATATTATATTTATATTTTATTCATTTCAAGAACAAAGTTGAAATCCCAGTGATAAGGAATTTGTTTTTGAGAGGATCTCATGTGCAACACTCACTTCATAAACCATTTGACAAAAAAAGAGACAAAACAGGGGGATTCATGGGCAGACAAGCTGAGATGTCCACAAGATGCACTTTGATAGAATTATATGACAAATCATCTCTAAGCATCTCACACAAATATTTCAAAATGAGAGGGGTCAAAACCTTTTTGGTACCTCTGTTATTTGCTAGGCACCACTTAGAAAAGCTCTTCCACTTGTAAATGTAAAGTGTTCTAGTTGTAGTTTTTCTTGCCTCCTTAAATAAATGTTGCACATCCTCATCAAAGAAGTCCCTAAAAATGCATCAAAGTAGAATCATCTTGTCAGCTGCAATTTGCTCTGAGTAAGGGTGTAACATTTTCCATTGATGCTGTCTTAGCAGAGCCAATCTGTGAGGAAGCTTGCAGTAAATGCACTTGGTTAATTCCATTAAAAGGGAGAATTAACTCTGGGTTTTTTTTGATAATTGTTTGGATATGGGTGTCGAATTTTAGATGTTCATCAATGATTACACTGAGCAGTTTAGTATGTGATACAATTTCAATGAGGATGTTATTCTGGCTGAGAATAGTGAAGGAATGTTTATCAATAGAGGAGTTTCTAGAAGGAGAAAAGATCATTAGTTTTGTTTTATTTGCTTTTAGTGCCAGGTGGCTGTTTTGCATCCAAGTTTCTGTTTTAGAGAAAGCTGATTGGTTTTTAGAAGTAGGTCGGAGGGGGAGTCAGCAGAGCAGATGATTGTTGAATCATCCGCAAACTGGATTAGAGAGGTATCAGAGATGGGCCAGTGAACGTTATTGATAAATATATTGAAGAGTAAGCGGCCAAGTATAGATCCTTGGTTCACACCGGTAGGGGTGTGTAGGAAGGGGGAGGTTTAAGATTTCCATTTTTCAGCTTGTTGTCTTTTGGAGAGGTGGCTAGAGAACCAGGCTGTGGTGGAAGGGGAGAGATTGAGAGAGGAGAGTTGAGATAGGAGTATGGGGTGGGAGACAGTGTCAAAGGCTTTGGATAGGTCTTAGAACAGGGCAGATACAATTTTGCCAGAGTCACAAGCTCAGTTAATGGCCTTGAGAAAGGAGAGGAGAGCAGTGATGGTACCGTGGCCAGGGTGGAAAACATGCTGTGTGGGGGTAAGGAGGTATTGTGTGTTAGATATGGCATCAGTTGTGAATGAATACATTTTTCCATGATTTTAGAGCACGGAGAAAGGATGGCAATAGGCCTGAAATTGGTGGTGTCAGTGTTTTTACCCCCCTTATGGAGTGGGATGATGTATGCATGTCACCAAATAGAAGGGACATGGGATTCTTGGATGGATCTGTTAATTAAAATGGAGATAGAAAAGGCAATACTGTCAGCAGATAGTTTGAGGAAGGATGGTGATAAATTATCTGGTGCATTCAAACAAGCTTTGAGTTGGAGGAGCAGTTTTGTTATTGTGTTTGTTGGAATGGGATTTAGGTTGAAGGAGGGGGAATGAGTTATGTGATCAGAGAGATGAGAGGGGGAAGGTGGGGTTGAGATTGGGGGGGGTGAGGGAAGGAGGTGGAAAATTTGACTATACAATCCACAAAGAAGGCGTTAAATAGAGTGGTGCTTCTAGATTGGTGAGGTTGAGGTTTGGACAGGGGGTTGTCTTTATTTCCTGGATGGAGGAGGGAGGAGATGGTGTTCCAGAATTTTCTAGGCTTGGTTGAGTGTTCAGATTGAAGCTTGGAGTAATATGTTTTGCAGTCTCTAGTTATTATTTTTTTTTATGGAGTAGCAGGACATTAGGTAGTTTATGGTTTTGGTATTGATTCCATTTTTTGTCTCTTAGGGCCATGGTTAGTTTAGTTTCCTTTGATAGCCAGGGATAGGTTTTAGCTTTGACATGTTTGGTTCTGAGAGGAGTGAGGCTGTTGAGTAGCTTCAAGAAGGTTGCGTTGAAGTAAGTGAAGGCATTGTTAAGGGGCAGGGTTTTTAAAGGGGCCAAGTCTATTAGTTTTAGACAGTCGGAAAATATTTTGGGGTTAAATTTGGAGAGGTTATGAGTTTGAATGTAGTGATGTTGCTTTTGAAGAGGAGAAGGATAACGGTCTGCAAAGGCTGGCAGATGGTCTCTGAGAGGGTCAGGATGGATTCCTGCATTTGAAATAAGGGTAGGATGGGATGCTAAGATTCAGTCAATGACAGTGCCTGAGGATCCATCTTTGTTTGGCCTGATAGGAGAGTTCATTAGTTGGATGACGTTAAAGAAGTTGATTGTTTGAGTAGGGGCTTGAGAGTTTATAGTGGCCCAGTTAATGTTCATGTCACTTAGGATATAGGTTTAATTTCTAATGTTAGTGGAGAACCAGGAAGGGATGTCTTCTAGTATTGGGATATTATTGCTTGGGAGCATATAGATGGCAGCTATGCATATGGATTTGTGTTTATTGATTTTTAGGAGAGCTATAGTTTTTTTGGCGTTGGTGAAGTTTGGAATGTGATTGGTGTATGAGGTAACTGTATGGGAGAAGGAGGAGATTATAGCTACACTTCCACCTTTCTTGCTTAGTCTGTCATTACAAATCCTTTGGTAGCCAGGTGGTAGAATTTCATTGTCTTTTATGAAATGTTTAAGCCAGGTCTCTGAGATGGCTACTATGTCAGGGTGGTTATGGGAAAGCCAGGCATGGAGGTTAGGGATTTTATTTCAAAGGCTTTGGGCATTGATTGTGGTGAAGAGAATAAATTTGGGAGTGTGAGGGTGTGTGGGAGGGGGAATAGTGGTGGGTGGGGTGGTAGTAGCCCTGAGGTTGGGATGGATGTCACCGGAGAGTGAGAGGGAAATTTGGTGAAGAATGTGTGTAAGATAGTCTAATGTGGAAGGAGAGTTTAAGTAGTGGTAGGGAGTGAGTTTGTTGGGGTGGGGATGGAGAGGTAGGTTATGAGAGGGTGGGATAGGTAGGATTTTGTGTTTGAATAGCAGGGTTGTGTTACAAGAGTAGAGTTCATGAGTTATAGAGGAGAAGGATGGTGTGGAGTGTGTAGGAAATGGGTAGTGTAATGTGATGGTGCGGTATGGCAGGGGTCTGGGAGTTGTGTAAGATAAGTAAGGGAAGTTAGCAGTGCTGAGAGGATTGTTAGACTAAGTAGATATGTTTTAGTATGGGGCATTGTTCAGTTAGAGATGGTGTCTTTAATTGTAGTCTGTGTGGGGTGGGAGGGAGGATTGGGTGATTGGATAGCGGTAGATGTGGAAGGAGCTAGGGATGGATACATTTACATATTTTAGGCCTAGCCAGTTTCCCTTCTTGTGCTCAAATTAACCTAACCCATTAGGTTACAGACTGGCCTTAGCTTTCCTATGGTTGATAATTATATATTATCCCTAATGACAATAAGTGGGATTATACCATAGATAATTTGAGGGGACACATGCATGGGATAAATCATTTAGAAGCTGCCTCTGTCCATTGGTAGTACGTGAGGTAGCTCTGGGGTAAATTTTCTATTTCTGATCTATAAATCCAAGTTGTGCTTGAATATAAACAGGGAGGAACTTTGTTTTATGTAGATTGGTAGTCTATTCTACAGCAGATGTGTCCATTGCAAGATATACCTGTCCCTCCAAACCATTCTGTTGATGTTGCAGGACAGGTTTATAGCCTATCCCTATACCGAGTATTTCTGATGTCATTTGACTTGCTGATCTGCAGTCACTCCATTGGTATTGGGTTGGAGGATGTCTTGCATACCAGACACAGGTCATCTGTTAGCAGTCTATAGGATACAGAGTATAGTGGCAGGGCTTTGAGTCGGTCTATGTAAGACATGTTGTTTAAGCCTTGTATCCATTTATTATGGTATCTCTATGTGCACTGCATGTATTAATTCCAGTTGCTGCATGTATCTGAACAGATACATGCCAAAGGGGACATTATATTAAATGATTGGCCGAATGAGGAAGGACTTTCTTACAACAATGGACACATGTTGGTCAAAAGTTAGGTCACTGTCCACATAAGTTTCCAAATCCTGAACAAATGGGTCAACTTAGTTCAAATTAAATAAGGACTAGCAGCAGCAAAGAACCATCAGAGAGTTAAACTCAAAGCATACATAATAAAAACAAAACACATAATAGCAGAGATTCTTTATATATAAGGAAAATATTATTATTTTCATTGCATATAAAAAAATCATTGCTATTATGTGATGCATTAGCCCTAAAGACGGGGTTGTCCTGAAAGCTTTGCTTTTTTGTTTTTAATAAAAACAAGAGAAATCTTGACAAGTGGATGGGTAACTGAAAGTTCACCCCAGGGATCATTCCAGTTGCCCTACTGGATAGGAGCACTGTGAACTAACATCAGGTGGCACGGTGCCTGGACAATTTTTTTTTGGGCTAGGCTTGTAAAGGGTCCAGGGCCATTAGCCTGGTACACACCTATGAACTTATGAATAAATGGGTCTATATCAGCATATCGAATGCTGAAAACACCAAATGCAATTTCATCGAACTAAAATGTTTGAAATCTCAAAAGAGCGAACTGACGGAACATCGATTTCTTTCGGTGGAAATCGGTGTTCCGTGCAAAAAAATTGTAATACTTTAAACACTAACATAAGTGAGGGGCTTTGCCCCCCCCCACTTAAATATACGAACTCCGAGACCGCACCACAGTGGAGGAAATAGCAAACTCCGATGATGATGTTCCGTCAGTTCACTCTTCTGAGATTTCAAACATTTCAGTTCGATGAAATTAAATTTGGCGTTTTCAACATTCGAAATGCTGATAGGAGCCCAAATAAACTACTTGGCATTCGTAGTTGGAGTTTTCATTTCCTTTGTCTTTCAATCAACTGGGTCAACTCTCAGGGGCATATTGCTAATGTGGTAATTTTCTGGTATAGAAAACTTTGCAAAGGATATAATAATGCATTTTTTGGTGTTTGGTTTCGGTCCATGATTTTTGGCACCAGTTATTTATTTGGGACAAACCTTCCTGCAGGATTGGGGATTCAATAACGACTCCTAGCTTGCAGTCAATCTGCAAACTTAGTCAGCCAGAGTCATTCGGTATTTGCTTTTACTTCAGAAAAGTAGATGCCAAACAGGAGAGGGCCCAGCACTGAACCCTGGGGGATTTCACTGGTGACTGGTCTCTCTGTGGAGGTAACTTTTACTCTTTTCATTTTCTGTGTCCTGTGAGCCCATTGGCAATCCAGCAGGTGCCATAGACGTTTATTCCCAGTTTATTTAGCTTTTCTACTATGCCTGAGTGGAGAACTGTATCAAAGGCTTTGGCAGGTTGAGGTATGTGGTGTGCACCACTTTGCCTTCGTCCTTTGCTTTGGTGACCTTTTCAAAAAAAAAAAAATATATATATGTATATATATCAGGTTGAGTAAGCATGAACTGCCCTTGACAAATCCAGGCTGGGACAGGTCCTGTGTTTGGAGGTTCCCTAAGTCCCAAATAATTAGTTCCATAAGTTTTTACATGGCTTTTCAATGGCTTTGCATATGAGGCTGGTGAGATTTATGGGACTGTAATTGCCTGGGTGTGTGGATGATCCTCCCTTATGCAGGAGAATGACTGTGTCTGTTCTCCATTCACTTGGTACAAAACCTGTATGGTAGCTGAAATTGAACAGTGTTGTTTGGAGTGTGACTGAATCATGCTATTTAAGATGCATCCAGGGATATTGTCAGGACAGGACCCATTGATGAAGTATTTTTAGATTTTGATAGCATTTTCGGGACTTGATCAAATGTGATAGTCGGTGGCAAGCCAGGTTCAGGTATATCTTTGGGGACAGATGGAGGTGAAAGGGGGATAAAGTTAGAGCTAAATTTATCTGCCAGTAGGTTTGCTATACCTTCAGGTTCAGTGTAGGTATCATTGTTCACAGTCAGCTCAGTACATTGCTGTGTTGTGCTTTTGAGATTACAAACATGACTAAAAAATGCCTTGTGATTGTCTTTGTCCTGGGTTTTATTAAGCCCATGAGTTGTTTGTTTATTTCAGTAACAAAGGCTGTAACCTTCTGGGAATTACTCTTCTTACTTTTGGTCAAAATTCTTTTCCTTTTGATATTATGGTTCCACCATGAACATTTGTTTCTGGGGTTTGCCCTGCACTTGTTTCTATGAGGTACAGCTGTATCTATGCAGCTGTTTACATGCTGGTAAAGTGTGGTGTTGAATTTTTCTTTATATTCAGTAGAATTTCATTAATTCCATGAGGCCTTAAATTTTGAGGTGTCTCTTGCTGTACAATGTCTAGAAGAGAAAAATCCAATAAAATTCCCTGATAAGTCACAACTTTGTCTCTTTGCAGGAAGACCATCTTTTTTACTGTGTCTACCCTAACACCAGGAAAACAATTCATTGAGAGGGTGTGAGGAAGGACTTTTAACGGTTCACTTAGATTCCAGGTGGGAAAGAAGGGGTGTGACTTTGTCTAAGGACAACAAGCACCTGGATACAGAATCTGCACAAAGCAGCAATTCATCTAAATAAGGAAAAATGTGGATGCCTATGGTTCTACAATATGCATCCACTTGGGCCACACAGTTTGTAAAGACTTAATGTGCAGTAGATAGCCCAAAGAGTAATGCAGAAAAGTGATAATGTAAGCTGGACAAGCAGATCTTAAAAATTTCCTGAAACTGGGAGCAATAGGAATATGATGACAAGCAAATTTGAGATCTAGAGTCACCATGAAACTGTCTGACAGCAATGCTAGGACCGACTGTAAGGCGGGCATTTTGAATTTTAGAACTTTTCCAAAGGTGTTTAGAAAGGGTAAATTTAGGACAGGTTTCCATGAATGCTCCTTTTTCAGTACCAAAAAACTTCTGTAGTAAAATCCTTTGCCTTTGTGTAAAGCAGGATCTGATTCCCCTGCTTCTATCTTACGATGGAGGAAACAGCTCTTTCTGGTTTGATGTGTGTGTGTGTGTGTGTGTGTGTGTGTGTGTGTGTGTGTGTGTGTGTGTCTGTGTGTCGGGTGAATTCCCCTGAAAGTGGGAGGATTTTCTATCTACTGCCAAGTGTATCTTCTCTAAATTACTCTGAGAGCCCATTTGTCTGAGACTATTTGCAGCCAGCCTACAAGGTTGAGAGAGAGCCTGGAGGGGGGGGGGGGGGGGCTGGAGGAGATTAGGGATGCTCTTTGACTTAGCATAGTCATTCATTTGCAGTGGATTGATTATTTCTCAGAAAGGAACCCATCTTGTTTAGTTTTGAATAATTATCCACCTGCCATTTCCTTTTGAATCCATGACTGTTTTTTGGCTGGGATTTTTGTTCTGCACCTTGAAAGAAGACTTGTTGTTTGGGAGAACTTGGGTACATGAAACATCCTCAGTACATTAATATGCCTCTATCAACCCACTGTGTGAGAATTTGTATAACCGAGGGCTCAAATACCAATTTAGAACTTAAAATATACATTCAATATTTTGACTTTTAAATTATCAGCGAAGTTCTGATTCCATAACTAAGCATACACCAGAAAAAGCAGCATTTCTCAAACTGTATATTCACATTCAAGCATACCTCTCAAAGCATATTTCAAAAACCTGATTCAAATTAGAAATAATTTCATTCATATAACGCAGCAAAATCATCCAAACTGTATGCACACTGTAAAATAAATTTCCACATATTACCTTGATAATTTAACCTATCCACGATGGTGGTGCTGCGGTAGCGTTGTCGCCTCACAGTAAGACGCTGTCCGGTTCGATTCTCAGCTAGAGTGTCTTCTGCGTGGAGACATGCATGAATGGGCGTTCCTTCGTTGAAGGCTGTGCGTCAGCACTGGTAACTTGGCACGTAAAAATCAACTACCAATCATTAGCGGACCGGAGTTCCGCTGTGGTGACCCCTAACCGGTAAAAGCTGAAAGACACAACAACAACCTTGATAATTTAACATTCTAAATGCTAGATTATTAGAAAGAGACTTTCTTAAATCTGAAGATCTAACCATTTTCCCTCTTTATCAGGCAGTGTTATATTAGATGAATCCAAGGACTTTTTACTTGAGCAGGTAGCTGGGGAGGCAGCAGCTAGGCAGCAGTCAAATGAGAACAGAGACCTGTCATATCTAAGGATACCTTATATTTTCTTTGAGCCTTTTTGGGGATTGTTTTAATAGATACTGGTGTCCTGCAGGCAGCTTTATAAACATCTTCCAAGGGCAGTAAGAAATAGGAGGACAGCCACAGGACTGGGCATCTTACCGTCTATAAGAACATATACCCTGCTTAGCTCTGGGGTAGTTTCTAACTGCTCCCAAATAAAAACATCACTGAATCTGGGCATCATGAGGAAAAGTGAAAACATATTTGGACTTAATCTCAGGTTCACCTTCTGAAGAATTAGGGTGACTGGACTCAGTGTCAGCTAGGAAATCACCATTGCCCTCATCTGATTCCTCATCATTCAGTAAAACAACAGAATGGTCTTTAGCCAAACTAGCACTGTAGACATGGATGGGAACACAACCACCAGAATTAGCTGTCTGCAGAACACTCTCAGTCAAGGAAACTACACATGCCTTATAAATAGCCATAATCTGATTATCAGCTGTGTGATGAAGCTTCTGTTTTTTTTATCTTGTGAACTTCACTACTAGATAAAATATCTGTGGACATAGATTATATCTGGTAGAGAGTCTCTTACTCTGGAGTGCTCCTGTACCTAAAGAGTTTGGTTCTTCTATACCTGCACCAGGTAACAGAACAACCCCAGAGGATGTTTCTAATTCCCATTCATAGTGGCCTACAAAGCTGCATTCAGGGGAGATGGGGCAAAAGGTAAATTGTCTGTGGGCCTGACAGAATCACTATACGCTGAGACATATTTTTATTTTGTTTTTTTTTTTTTAGGTGCAGCCAGATATGATGGAGCTTGCCAGAGTTAGAATCCATCATGTCAGGGGAAAGAACATCAGTTAGAAAAATAAAACTGATAGTACTGAATAATGTAGCACAATAAAACCTTACATTTTCTAATAAGTTTGTCCCCATACATCTAAGTTATGCCAAACTGTGGTAAAAGCAGTTTGAAATGTGTTCAGAATTATTTTACAACTAACAGAAGTCAAAGGATTTCCAAACACCACGGTGACCATTGTGCCAAATGATGTTTAATAGCAATTTAAACTATATTTTCTTGACAGAGACTAAAATGTCCACAGTAGATTCAAATAATTCTGTTTGTGATAAAATCACAATCCAATGTTAATCACACACACACACACACACACACACACACACACACACACACACACACACACAGCAGAGTTCTACATATAGTAATATTTGTGTAAATGCTGAAAAAAGCAAAGTTTTGTAATATTTCCTGCCAAAATATGAATAAAGCAGAATAACAGCAGTAAAGACAGGAGCAATTAATGTGCATTTCTGACTGCACAAGACAGTCCCTAGAGTCTGACAGGATACATACACATAGCACTTCTGACAGAAATACTTAAATTTTCTCAGAAACAGGAAAAACAAGGATTTGTCAAAGATAGACATCAAATAAACACTGCTACAAGCAGAAATTCCAACAGAAATGACTGTAAACACTGATAGAAATAAAATATTAAAATAAGTATATATTTTTTAAATAAACATAAAATAGAAAGAGAATAATAAATATAATAATAAAATTAGAGGACTGGGGATCCCAAATGTGGCTTATCTGAGTAGTAAACCAGAAAAAATTCAGCACTGGATCCTTTGAAGAGTCAGAGGACTTCCTTCTTTGGATTGCAGAAAAGACTCAACACTCACTTCCTGTGACAGCTGAAGGCTTCCTTTCATGATATGTTCATCCAATCAGCTGTCACAGGATGAGACAGGCAGTGGGGGCAGGGCCGCCCTTTGGTATACTGGTGCCCTAGGCAAAGGGTCTCCACAGTGCCCCCCTCCACCACCCAGTGCCCCTATCCTGGTCTACCTACATCGTCCAGATTACTGGAAAAGTGCCTCTCCTAGAGCGGCGCCCTAGGTGGCCACCTAGTTGGCCTATGCCTAAGGCTGGCTATGGGGGGGCGGGGGGGGGCGGGTTGAGTTTTTGTAAGCTGGCCTGTACTGAGTTACCTTGGCAGATAACCCAAAATGACACTGAGGATGAACATAACTACTTTATTGATGGTTAGTAGTGGTCTTCTCAGATTAAATGCCATATCCCATGCCGAGGTAGCAGAGCCCAAACTAACCTCACTCAGCAGTTCTTGGTGAAAGCTTTGTGAAGTTTTAACACATATTCTAAACAATAAAACCCAAATTTTCTTTATATGCATTACATGTTGCATTCTAAAATGAGACGAGAACCAAGAAAATTTGACTACTTTTTCATGAATGTTAGAAATGTGCATTACAGCCTGGTCCTTTACACATTAGTATATTATTGTAGATATGTGCAAAACCTGAAAAGTTTTCAATATCATATTTTAATAGCATGAAGTGTCATTTCAGTGGACATTTTATAAACAGACGTCACATATGAAAAATAAGAACATGCAAAGGCTAAACTAAAATACTGTGACAAAAACACCAAATAAGGCAAAGACAAAAATTTTAGATAATAATGGCCATATGCCAACTGAGTGTCATTTTGTGCTCCCATATTGGCAAATTAAAGGCAGTGAGAAACATTAACAGCTGACTAAGCAACACAGTGAAAAGTGCCACTGTTGTCTAGGACTGTTTCTAGTCTTGGGGAGTAATTTACACTATCTTGTCATTCAAATAATACTACATGATGTGGATCCTTGCATTGCAATGAATTACTGAGCAATTAATAGTCTACACTATAGTTTTTGACATTACACATGGCCAACGTGCTGTAATGTGCTTGCACCTTGGAACATATGTCACCTAGCCCATGGTCCAAATGCAGTAGAAAAATATTTTAATAGTTTTGCAAGTAGTAAACATTTGGCTAAATAAATTCATTTTTATAGCACCCAAGTTATAAGCAACAGATGGCTATTTGTTAACCTTCCTAATCGGCAGTTTTGCTTCATACAAATATGTCAGCAAGATCTTAACAAATTATTTTGCCACATTAATTGTATTCTTTTGACTGTTTTCTGTAAAACAAAATGAAGGCCACACATTGTAGTATTTAAAAATATTTAAAACTGATATTTATTTTAGTCTTTATACCAGAAAGAATAGAGGGAATGGTAGAAGTAGATGCATTAAATGCTTCCCCCAGCTATTTTACCAAAGTTGCATGATCCTTTAGAATTGCCCTTAGAATGAAATAAGGATTACCACTGAGAACTATTTATATGTCCTCTTTAGCAGCAGATCAAATAAGTATTCTTGATTTAGCAGGCAGACAGAACATTTTTATCTTTCAGCAACAAAGACTACTATTGCAGTAAACATTCACAGAGGAGATTATTTGGATTATTTTATATTTCTGCTCTTTGCACCTTCTATAAGAGGAGTGAAATCACTTCCTAGTACACTAAGCAAATTACATGGTAATTCTCTAGGTCTGTGGAGGGAGAAAATGCTTCCAAAACAGAATGGTGTTCAAGGAAGAAGAAAACATTTTGTATAAGAAATCCTTCTTTGTGGTCATTAGCAGCTTACATTTTTAGAAACTAACAAAAAGCCTCTTGACACACATCTCCAAGCTATCTTTGGTGACAAAGGGAAAGACAAAATGATAGAGGACAAGAAAGTCCCAGAGGGAATGATACTGTGAGCTTCAAATTTCACATGAGTGCTTTACTGACAGGTAAGACCCAGAGATGAACCTCCAAAGAAAGTTTTCATTTTATACTGGTCTTCAGATTTAGTCTTGAATATAATGTCAACTAAGTGAAACCAAGCATTACTCACTCCCTTAGTGAAACACCGCCACATTTTTCACATGTTGGAGAGATTCTATGTCCCAGTGTTTACCACCTGAAGCCAGACATGTCAGCCATTGACATGTTTACCCAAGAGTAAATGTGAACTCAGAAATACAGCTGTAGGAATGCCAATGCCTCTTCCAACAATAAGATGTCTTTTATGCTTTGGATTTAATTTTGAATGGTCAGATTCTTTCACTGATTACATTCCTATGGCTTGAATAAAAGACATGGCTTTAATACTTCTGCTAATCTGCTTGCCGATTTATAAAAAACAAAACACTATTTCACATACTAGTTTGAACTCATAATGTGACAAAGTCTTGGTAAGATTTGAAAATGCCAGTAAGCAATCTGGCTAAACTTTGTTACTTGTTACAATTAAAGGGGCTTTCTGAATGGCCATTAGTTTAGCAACAATGACATTATCTAAGAAAAACTTGTGAAATTATGAACTAACTTACTTGCAGATATGGAGGGAGTTAAGGGACTAATTGCTGCATTGCATAACGATCAAAAAATTACAGTAATAGTATACATGTAACTAGTTATTATTCAGTCTAGAATCTGTGCAGTGTGGGACAAATTCCCAAACATTATTAATTCACAAAATCTAAACATCTTTCAAATTCCAGTACTTCACTAAGGCACTGTAAATGAAACAGGATTAAAATAATACCATTATAAAGCATATTTAAAAGTAACAATATCTGTTCTCTCTGCAACTGCTTATGAGATCAGATTCATTGGTGGAACTGCTCATAATGGGCTGACATTTTCCTCTGTTAGACTATATCATTAGTAATTCAATACCCTTATACAGGAGTTTTTATCATACATGGATCATATATATACATTAATAAATACAGTATGATATAGCATGAAAAATTTCATAGTCAGGGTTTTGGATAAGATTTCTGTAGTTACCAAATGCTGTCAGTGACAATATTGGAAGGAGAAAAGTGGGAGGGATGTTGAACTGGACAAAAATGAAACAACACAGATTTATTGTTATGTTAAATACTTACAGTAACTTTTGTATCTGATGTTGGCTATTTTCATCCAATCCAATCTTTAGGACAGATTCCCAAGCTGAAAACCACTTGGGTTGTATCAAAGAAGGACATTCTTGGTAATGGTGGCACCAGAAGAACATAATCTGGACTGCATGTCAAATTTATAATGGTATACAAAGGTATGGACAGCTGACCATGATGGTGCTGCACGGATGCAATCAATGGGATTTCTCCTCATGAAGACCATAGAAATAGCCACCACTCTTGTAGAATGAGATCTTGGTTTTATCTGTAAAGGCAATCCCAGTTTATTATAAATATAAAATGTATTCTCACAAACATTTAGATGGTGTGACGTTTGATATACTTTCACCCAACCTTGATTTGGAAAAGAATATGAATAGCTGGTCTGACTTTCTAATATCCTTGGTCCAGTGTAAGTAGAATCTGAGCTGTCAATGAACACCTGGTGTGTTAGCATATATTCTGCTTCGTTTGAAAATATGGGAAAAAAGACTGGCAAGTCAATTGATTGAGATTCATTTCCTATGTCACCATTGGTAAAAAAGAAGAATTTGTTGTCAAAGCCACTCTGTCTTTATAAAAAAACAAATAAGGTGGTCTGAAAAATAGGAGGTAATTGAAATAAGAAAAATCATTTTCCATGAAAGAAACTAAGCCTATTGAAGCTGCTGGTTTGAAAGCTGTTTGGGTTAGGGCTTGAAGCATAATAGTGATATCCCAAGGAAGAAATGGGTCTCTAATTGGAGTTCTAAGTAAGAAATTGCCCTTGAGGAAGGCTTTAGAAACTTTAAGAGAGGCTATGGAAGTATCATAGTGCCCTATGTGAAAATTTATAGGGCAGCCATCTGCACTTTAACAGTGGAAAGACTGGACCCTTTCTGAAAATGTTCTGACAAAATATCAGTGGAAGGGGTGCAGAGAAAGGATATAACCCTTTCAATAAGGCCTAAATAGAAATTTTAATTCCACTTGCTTTGATATATCTTTTTGGTGGACTGTTGCTGAGTAGTATAAATAATATGGACAATCGAAGGAGACAGCCTAGCATCTCTGAATATTGTTAAAATTGGTGGAACCATGTGGTCAGCATCAGAGTTTTTAGATCTGGTAGGGGCAATCCAGATGAGTAACTCAGAAGGTCTGGATTCATATCCAACACCAATGGAGGATGCAGCAAATGAGACCATAGGAAGGGGAACTAAACCTGATGTAGCCTGAACAGAACAATGAGATCACTCTGATCTTGTTCCTTCTGGCATTCTGAATGAATGTTTTTAATAGTGGTATCATAAGAAAGGTCTGTAGGGAACCTGGGAGCCAATTGTGAACTAGAGTATTCCTCACTGACTATCCCTGTGGAGTGATCAAGGAAAAGTAACTGTTGAACTTGTTGCTTTAGTATGAGGCAAATAGATCACTGCAAGATTGGCCCCATCAGCTGAAAGTCTGTGCTGCCACTGTCTGACTGATGGACCACTCATGAGGCAGGACAGTTGACCTGCTCAACATTTCTGCTAGTACATTTGGTGTCCCCAGAAACTGCATTGCTATCGTAAACTTATGGGAAGACCTCATTCATTGCCACACTCTTGTGGCTTCCTAGCAAAGGGGCCATGATCAGGTTCTTCCCATTTATTAATATACCAGACTACTGGCATGTTGTCTGTCTGACTGGAAATCACACTTCTGTGGAGGGAGTCTTGCAATGCCCACAATGCTAGGAGGGCTGCTTTCATCTCCAAGACATTGATATGAAGGTTGGCAACTAGGGAAGAACAAGCACCTTGAATTGTCTTCCCTTCAAAGTGCCCCCCTCTCAGAAGGGAAGTGTCCATGGTTAATCTGTGCCCGGGATTTGTTGGGCAAAACATTTTTCCTTCCATTACTGATGGATTGGTTATCAACCATTTGATATGATCTCTGCAAACTTCCATGAGGCAAATATTGATAAGAATGTGCAACCATTGAGCTGACAGAGTCCACTGGAGTACTCATATGTAGTACCTTTCTAGGGGAGCTAAGGTAATTAGATGTCATCAAGCCTAGCAAACAAAATATTAACCTTGTTTGATGAAAGGGATGCTGAAAGGCCTGCATGGCCACTTGACAAAGAGACTGTAACCTGAAGCATACCTCTTAACTTCTTAGAGCAATAAACCTGGACAAAGCCATAAATAATGGGGCAACAAGGTTTCAAAAATAGGGACAATTTTTAAATATTGCTCTCACAAACTTAGAAAGTTGATAGAATAACAGGTTTTGTATTAGCATGAATTTTCTCGAAGGTAGAAAGTCTGAATATCAAATCTCTGTCATTATTTTCTGACTTCACTCCTCAAACATTTGACAATGATTTTGCCAGAAAAAACACAATTATATGAGAAACAGACCAAAAATAAAAGGCAAAAATCTGGACATTCTGCGAAAATCTACACAGTTGAGAAGTAGACTGGAAGCTTGTCTTGAAGGACCATGTTGAGGTGACATCCAATAAACTCTTTGTGCTGAGAGGGGGACAGCTGACTTTTTGACTGATTGACTGCAATCCCCAGTTTTTGCATAAGGTGGAGCAAAAGGTCCCAATGTTGAACCAGAAGATCCCTGGAAGTAGTGGTTAAGGACACAATCATCTATATAGAGGAAGTCCTGTATCCTTTGCAGTCAGGGATGAGCTGCTAGCAATGCCATAGTTTTTGTGAACACCAGGGGGATGTGATGAGATGGAATGGCAGAGCTCTGAACTAAAAATGATTGGCTTGCAGACAGAGATGGAGAAATCTCCTGGATCACCTCTCTATTTTTATGTCATAATAGGTGTCCTGGAGATCTATAGAGCAAATCCAACCATTCTTTCTCAGAAGAAGCAATATGGACTGCAGTGTCAACTTCTGGAATTTTGAATGTCTTATGAATTGATTGAGATAACCTAGGTCTAAAATCTGCCTGAGGTCCCCTGTCATCTTTGGAACTAAAAAGAAGCTGGAATAGATTTTTGAGCCTAATTGGTCTCAGGGGACCTGTTTGATGACTCTTTTTTCTAGTAACTTGAAACCTCTGTTGCTGCAGATTCCATCTGGATGGGTGGAACATCAGGAATCTTTCTTTTCTTCTTTGGAGGATAAGAAAAGGGAATATAATAGCTTCTGGTGGTTATCTTTAAAATCCAGGAATCCATTGTAATATTTTGCCAGGCTTGTGGATGCAAGGATAAGTGCTCGCCAACTGCCTCCAGACTAGTGCAGTTGGGCTAACTCATCAGGAGTGCTGGTAGGGTTTCTCAGTAAGGGGACCACAAAACAACTGATTTTGTTGACTGCCTCTGTCCTTAGGGTGACATCCATTTGAGTTGCCTCCTCATCTGCCCGGGGGGGAGGGGGCTGCCTCCAGAACTACCCTGGTGATAACTCTGTGACTTTCTGAACTACATCTTCTTAACACTCCTTTGGTTCCTAGGAAGGGACCTTTGAGGAGTGGAAAAGTGAAACCCAACAGCAGAGAGTGTTTTGCCATCTTGTTAATTCCTAGTAAGCATCTCTTTAACTTTGGGTCTGAAAAGTGTGGAACCATTGAATGGGGCATTGATGAAGGATGTCTTAAAGCCTTCTGAAAAATAAAAAAAAAGATGCATCCAAACATGCTGATGCATGGTTATCCCAATGTCTGCCACCCAGGCTGTGCCACCAGCACAGCTGGAGAGCAGATGAATGGACACATTAGACATAGACTTCAGGGTAGAAAACTGGGAGTCCACTGTTTTCTGAACATCGGCCAGTAGGTTACCAGACAGGGACTTGGCAAGCTCCTTGGTCAGGTCTATCTGAAAACATGTCATGTGAGCAAGATAGTTTAGTGGTCCAAGTGTGAAGGTCACTGAAGCATATGTCCAATTCCTGAATCTGTCCAATACCCTCAACTCCCTGTTAAGGGGATGAAGAAAAGAACTCTCCTCTGAGAGTTTCTTCTTAGCAGCTGCCACTACTACCTTGGCATCCACTGGGGCTACCAAAATTTCGATTTTTGGGAGGATGGGTTCCTCTGCATCAGGGTCCTTTCAAGCCTGCTGTGGGACCTAGGTCTAGGTAAACACCAGTGACTAGCACCACCCAGGACACAGATGAGACAGTTCCAAAGGCCTCAAGGAACACAGATTCATCTAATGAGGGGCTTTCAGTGGAGCAACACCTTCCTCCATTGTTTATTAATTCTATGGTATCATAAAGATGGCTTTCTCTAGAGGGGAAGTTGGGGAATCTTCACCTTCATGCAGATCTCTGACTTCAGTGGCAGACTCTGGAGTGGAGTCTAGATGTTTCCATTTACAAGTCTGTTTTAAGGAACCTTGTCTCAAGGAAATGTCATGAGATAAGTCTAAATCAGACTGGGAAATCAAACCTTGAGTATCCTCCAGGCCTAATGGAAATGACTGTCCTAGTTGATTTGAATGAACAGAGTGTGTCACAGAATCCAACAGAGGTTGTGACAGATCTAAGCTTGAAGGTGGCACCTGACTTTCTGGCCTAGCCAAAACCCTTTCAAATGCCTGGAAAGTTGAGGCCATGGTTGGGGCTGAGGAAATGCTCCTCCTATTGAAATAAGTAGGAACACTTCCAGCGCTGACCAGCATCAGCTCTGAGACTGACCTCAGACCTGAGCTATTAAGAGTCAAAGTCCCAAGAGGAACAGATGGCTCTGAAAACTTCAGAAATTATTCCACCTTCAGGGCCACAGTGCTGGCACTTTGGCTCCAAGATGCATCTCAATCCAAAAGAATCAGTGTTGATACAGTAAGGGACTCTGACAGAGTCAATGTTGCCAGAACTGTCGGCTCTGACAGAGGTGCACCATGGGGTTTGGACTCATGAGAACTAAATCCAAGGGGCAGACCAGTACTAGAGATATCAGTGGAGGGGTAGTTGGACCTGTACACAAACCTCCCAAAGGAGACAACACCAGGTAAGCCCCTATTTACATTTGTGTGCTCAAGAATCTCCACAATATTCAAACAATTTCCAGGTGGTGAGGCTTCTGGATGACCAGACAGACTTGGAGGTCTGGAGTACTCTCATTCTTGTAGAATTTCGGAGTGGAGCCTAGGACTCACTGAATCTGGAGAAAATCATGGGAGAGGTGTAGGAGACTCGATCTGAGTGGCCAGACACAAAGAATCTGTCAGATATCAGATACAGAGACCTTTTTCTAGTCTTTTCTGCTCTCTTCATCTCAGATCTTTTGCGTCCTTCTTTGGTCTTTTCTTTATTCTTATTCTTATTGTCCATCTTTTTACTAGGTGAAGCTGAAGCTGGACTGGAAGAATTAGAAGTGGAAGGTTGAGAAGCAGACCCTGTCTCAGGGGAAGCAAACATTTCAGAATTAACTTTTCTTTGTGGTACTGAATGGTCCTAGTCTCAAAAGAGGCGCAAATGTCACAGTTATTAAGGTAGGCAGTGCCCAAGCAATAAATACATGTATTTAAACTTATTGGAAACACTCGGCATCCAACCCAACATCATATTCATGGGTGACTTTAAGTGAGTCACTATTAACTGGGAATCCTATATGACACCAAATGTACAGGCCATTCCTGGATTTTGTAAACACCAACTCCCTGGACCAGATTGTCAGTACACCGACCAGGGGTGGAACCATTTTGGATCTGGTCCTCACTAATATGGGAAAGTGCTGCACACCCCCTAGTGTAATGTCTTCTTTGGTAAGGTCAGACCACAAAATGGTCTCGTTTGAAGTAAAAATAAAACCTGGAACCACAGCTAACCACAGAATATTCAGGAACTACTTTAAGGCTAACTTCCAGCTATTAAGTGATAACCTGGCAACATTTCAATCCCTCATAAACCCTGAGAGCACTACTGCCTATTCAGAACTGTTCACAGAAACCTTCCACAAACATGTTAATAGCTGCATATAGGCAGCTGTACCCTCCAGGAAGAAGTACAGGACTAACTTAAAAAGCAAGCCACCCTAGTGGAATCACACAATCAGTAGGTTGTATAACAGAAGGAAGAAAATCATGGCACACATTAGGAGTGCAGGACCCAGCAGAATAAAAGCACTGTCAAACTAAAAAAATAACTTAGAGGACAAATATCGTCAACCAAAGCCAAATGTGAGGTAAATTTGGCCTCCCAGGTCAAGGACAACCACAAGGCATGCTATGTCTACAACCTCAAAGACTATAAACAATTGTGTGCAGAGCTCATTGTAAATGGAGCCACCTATACTGAGCCAGAAGATATAGCTATCCACTGGCTGACATATTCAGCTCCAACTTTAACCTTCTCTTCCCCTCAAACTTTCCTCGGGAAATAACATCAAATATAACTATCCTGCTATCACTGGGGAATAGGTCCTTAATGCTCTCTCTAGGGCCAAGAACACTGCATCAATGGGCCTAGACAATATTCCGGGATGCCTTCTAAATAGCATGAAACATGACCTATCAGACCCTCTGGAATTGCTATTTAACTGTAGCCTCCAAGCAGGCTTTGTGTCTCATGAATGGAGAACAGCAATAGTCAGTCCTCTGCACAAAGGTGGGTCATCTACAGACCCTGGAAACTACAGACCCATAAGTCTCACTTGTCTTGTATGCAAAGCCACTGAAAGAATTATCATGGAAATGATCAATAATGACATAATAAACCTTCAGACATTGGACCCAACCCAATATGGTTTTGTCAAGGGCAGGTCATGCCTACTCAACCAGGTGAACTTCTTTGAGAAAGTTACTAAAGCAATGGATGACGGCAAGATGGTTCACACTGTCTACCTTGACCTGGCCAAGGTATTTGACACAATACCCCACTAGGGCATTGCTGACAACTTCTACAGGTTAGGTACAAATCCTTATGTCACCCAGTGGATAGTCAGCTGGTTCACAGACAGTACCCAGGAAGTTATTATTGGAGAGTCCACATCTACAAAGAGGCCAGTCACCATAGGAGTCTCTCAGGGATTGATCCTGAGACTTCTCCTTTTTGGTATTTGCTTCTCTGAAGTCAAGGCCAAAGTCATTTGTTTATGGCTGACTGACTAAATTTGCAGCCAATTCCAAATAAGGAGCTGTCATTGAATCCCACACCACCACAAATGTTCTCCAGGAAGGACTGACACAGGCAAACAACTGGTATCAGAGCCATGGACTAAAACTAAATGCCAGAAATTCATAATAGTATCCCTCAGGAAGTCATCTATCACTGGTAACTATCATATTGACAAAACACCTCTGAAGAGTTGACCCAGCAGTTAGGGACTTGTGGACACACATAGACAGCAAACTACCTTTGACCACCATATGTCTACAGTAGTGAGGAAATCATTCTATGTTGTGCAACTTATAAACAAAGGTATGACATCTAGGTCCAAGAAAGTCATTGTTCCACTGAATTCATCATTTATCAGAGCTATCATTGAGTACAATGCCCCCTTTGGTATGTACCTAACAATGTCCAACAATTTGGAATAGCCACAGAGGTTCCTCACTAAAAGAATATAGGGCATAAGTAACATGTCCTGTGCAGACTGCCTCAAGGTGCTATCCCTGTATTCTGTCTCCTACGGGTTGTTGAGGGGAGAGCTATGCCTGGCATACAAGGCATTATCAGATCCCACTCTAATGGAGCTCCTGAATATCTGCAAAACAAACAGCACCAGAATTACCCATTCTAAAGACTTAAACATTGCCTGTGATATAAATAGGACCTGTTAGAGAGATAGGTATGTATGCCAGAAACTGTCCCATCTCTGATCCAGACTCCCCATCCATGTGAAATACAATTCCTCCCTAACCCAATTCAAGTGTAACTTGGACAATTGGATGGGGGACAGAAAATTCATTCCTGGTTTGGCACCTATGTCTCTAATGGACACAGGCAGCCTGTAAATGGTATGTATCCCAGCCCCCTGCTTATAAAGGTTTCATCTCCCAAACCCTGCTTACACTTATCAAGGGTACTAGAATTTGACAGAGATTTGGTATGCATGGCTAGGCTTAAAAAGGCCCTTGTGGTTGTTTATGAAGGTATGAGCAAGTGTGGGTCTTGTGATTGCATTTTATGTTCATAGGCTGTGCACTTTTTATACCCTTGGATTTTGTCAGACATTGGTGAAATAATAACTATAACAATATGAGTATCGAGCACTTACTTATGTAACGTATCTCAGCTATTTCTCCCAAAAAGATATTATCCTATATAACTATATTAAAAAACTATATCCTATACACCTAAACAAGAAAACCTACTCACAGAAAAACACAGCAATTCTCTAATCTATGAATGCAACTATTACCTAATCTCTAAAATCTAAGACTATAAATCTATTTGCACTAAGTGCCTCTAAATCTAAAATACTGATATGGAAGGTATGGAAGAAAAAATTATGCAAGAAAGATATCACTTATCCCAGAAAAAATCAGAGCCCTTGGAAACATGTCTGAGATGATCGGGGGCAAACTAGATCTAAGGTTACTTTGCTGGAATGGAGGGAATTATGGATAGGGGAGGAGTCAGAGTCTCAGATTTACAGCCTTATAAAACAGATACCAAAGTCAGAGTTGTTTTACTTGCCTTTAGTTTAATTGTTGATATTGGATGATCCCATGTGATCAAAACTTCATTTTGTGGTTCATGTTTCCGATGCTTTTCAGCTACTTCTATGTTGTAATCCCCATAGCAACAACTTTGCTACATTACTGATGCTTTCAACATATAGACGCTCAGCCATGAGTATATTCACAACCAATATTCACTCCCCAGAGCTTCTCCCCCTGCATAGAACATGTGTTTATTTTTTTGTTTGCGGTCAATGTTTTGAGAGTCAGTCTTTTGGGGTCGGTGTTTTAGGATTCAACATTCATAGGGTTGTGTTTTATGAATGCATTTCTTATCTGGTATACATTCAGAACATCAAATGTTCTGAATGTAGAGTCTCAAACTATTGATCTGGAAAGGATGAAACTTAAAACATCAAGAATTATTTGGATGTCACTTACCCTGTTGTTCCACTATTGCAAGGTATGCCCAAGATTCAAGGATCCGGTCAATCCACCCTTTTGACCCATTGTTTCGGGGAGGGGTGGAATGACCGAACCTTATTCCATATTTATAGAGAAACATCTTAGACCTGTCCTAGATCAAACTGAAATAGTTTTGAAGGATACTAAATACCTATTGAAAGATTTATAATTATTTTCTGAAAATATAGATGCCTCGAAGGAGTTTTCATTTGTTACATTGGATATTGTATCCTTAGTTACTATCATACCCAATACCTAGGGTTTGGAGTACCTACGGAAATTCCTAGTGAAGTATAGTCAATATGAGACTAGGTTGATAGATCTTCTGTGTTAGTTCATGAAAATTGTACCGAAGAACAATGTATTTGTTTTTGGAGACACCTATTACCTCCAAGGTGATGGCGTAGCTATGGGCACTAGTTGTGCCAATAGCTACACCAATGCAGTTCTAGTAATATGGGAGATGGAATGTGTGTTTGATAGTTGTTTATTTAAGCAAAATGTTTTGCTATATCAATGTTTTGTAGATGATGTACTTATTGTTTGGACAGGTGATCATATAATATTAAGAGAATTTCTTGAACAGTTACAGAATAGTACCAGTTTTCTGAAATTCACATTTAAACATTCTCATGACCAAACTGAACATTTGGACGTTAAAATTGGGAAGTCAACCGACAGAACAATAATGACTAGTGTCTACAGGAAGGATTGTTATAGAAACACACTGCTACATAGAACTAGAATGCATCCCAAGCATATATTTAATAATTTGGTTAAAGGTCAAGGTATGCATGTTTCCAGGTTGAATAACATGGAAGATGAATTTGAACAAGAACTTATGACTCTGGGTCAGAGTTTATCGCAACGAGGTTATAATAGATGAGATGTTATTGTCTACTTTCAGAGAAGTAAAGGAATTGAGGAATGGGAGGGCTTGCCCATATTTTTCATCTAAAGATAACATAACCACAAGTCAGAGGATGGGAGTATATACTAGAGAAACAGTTAATGTTTCAATAGCATATACCAGTGATGTTGGGAGAGTAAGAGATATATTTAGAAAGCAGTGGCTGGTCTTGATGACTGATGACAGAATCAAGGAAATTGTTGGAGAACAACCTAGATTCTGTTATAAGAACAGGAAAAATCTGAAGAGGATGCGTTGTTATCCTAAAGAAAATATTGATTTAGCGAGAGATGATCGGTACACAACCTTGTGGCCAGTGTAATCAGTGCAAATATATTATAACAGGTAATTCCTTTTGTCATCCAGAGACAGGCAAAAAATATAAGTTAAGAGTGAAGGCTGAATGTAGTAGTAAGAATGTCATTTATCTAGCTCAATGTAGCTGCAGTTTTTATTTTTATGTGGGGATGACTAATTGTACATTCCGTGAAAGGATAAGAGAGCACATTAATAGTATTGGGTTACAGGATAATATGAGTGCTTTATCTAGATATATTTAGCGGACTGATCATATGCATCAATTTCTATTTTTTGTTTTGGAACAGGTCGAAGTTGGTAACAGAAAAGGGGGACCTGAAAAATAGGACTGTGAGAAGTGAACTTAGATGGATACACAAACTTAGGGTGGATAAAGGATTTGGCTTAAATGGGAAAGTATGCATTAAACCTATTCTGGATGCTAGGGGACTACCCAAATTTTGATAATATATTTGGGTGTGATGGTCCTTTATAGGCACTAGTGGACTGAGGTTTCATCTACACATGAGTATGATTCATAGGTATATGATGTATGCATGTGTTTGATTATATGCCTGGAATAGTTTTGTGATATGTATGAATTTTACCATCTCCTAGGTTATGTAGCATATTTGTTTAGAATATACATGTTTATTTTGATCAAATATTTTTGACCTATAATTGATCACAGCTTTTATTTTAAATGTATGCATGTCCTTATAAATGATATGTTGACATAGATATATATACATATATTCATATTTATATTTTTATAGTGTTGTAGGGATATCATTGTTTACTGATATGCATTTAGGGTTAACTTATATATGGTCAGCTAGATGAAGTAATGTTTAATAATTGTATAGCATTATATATTTATCTGTAGGGTTAGTTAAATACTATTTTTAGTTTGTTGGTTTATATTTATATTCCAGTTGATGCATTATTTAGTGGAAACATATTGAAATGTTTTACTTTTTAATGGTTTAGCAATGCCTGCTTGTAATGTAATATTGTTAATGGTAGTAAGCTGGGCTATAGTAGAGTTCAGCAATTAGTTTGGAACTGTGAATGAATTCATGACATGTTAGTTGGTCTATTGAATTTGTTCATATGAAATGTGTATTCTTATGGACATACAGAGAGTAGTCATTTATATGTTCATGTAATAATGTTCTCTGTCTTTTATTCAAGTCATATGTGCACTTTACTCAATATATGAGTCAATAGGAACATCTAAATTACTGTTTAAGTTGATGTCACTTTAAGTGGTCCAGCGCAGTTTGCGTGTAGCATAATAAACATGGTGATGTTGATCAGGGCTGGATCGTTACTAATGAGAATATACTCATGATTAGTTTAATATTATAACAGTTTTTTAACCAAATGCATTAGCGATTACCATGACTACCTCTTTCTATATGTAGGGTTAGTTGCTTATTTTATTTGTTAAACAGTGAATTATGATTTTAATTGGTGTATTGTTTTTAAGTTAGAATTGAAAGCCGTTTCATCTAATGGAAAGTATTTTGAATGGTTTATAATGTTTACGCATTATGTGTTACATACTATATTGGAGTATGCCTTTCCGCTAATGCATAGGTGGTTACATTGAATTTGTAAGTATAAAAACTGCTGCTTGTTTGTTCTAATTATATGGCCTGATGAAGGCACTTGTCCGGTAGTGAAAGCACTAACCTTATTAAATGTCTACAGTAATTTATTGGAAGTTTTGATGTGCTTTATATGAGCAAGAGAACCGTACTTCGTTTCACTGTTTATACATTATCTGCTTGGATTATTTTCTCGTTCTTGTGCATTGGTTTGCTTACGCATTGGATGATTTGTTTGGTTTACTATATATATATATATATATATATATATATATATATATATATATATATATGGGTCTACTTTCTATCACCGAACTTCCGATTCACCGACACACAAGTTACCGACCCCAAACAACCGAAAACACACAACACCGACAAACACCAACAACTCAAAAAACCGAACACCACTACACCGACACAAAAAACATCAACTACACATTGCACACAATAACATATCCACTAACCTTAACCTAAACCCTAACCCTAACGTCCGACACTACCGCACACTTACCCAACCTGCACCCTAACCCTAACTCATTTAACCCACCCCTAAACCTCAACACCGTCACTATCGCACACTTACCCTACCTGCACCCTAACCCTAACTCACTTAACCCACCCCTAAACCTCAACACCATCACTATCGCACACTTACCCTACCTGCACCCTAACCCTAACTCACTTAACCCACCCTAAAACATTAAGACCGTCACTATCGCACACTCACTCAACCCGCATACTAACCCTAACACACTTAACCCTTCCCTACACTACACTACGTCACTATCACACACTTACCTTACTGGAACCCTAAGTCCGACACTCACCTTTCCCACACCCTAACCTAAAATCCCTCACTATCGTACACTTACCTGTCCGCTCCCCAATCCTAAATCTTTCACTTTCGCACACTTACCGGATCGTGCTCACACGCTGCCGTTGTCGGTCTTTCAGTTGTCGGAATATCGCCTTTTCGATAACCTACCTGTTCGGTCGTTCCGTCTCGATCTTCCAGGTGTCGGTGATGTGATGCTTCGAGCACAGAACATGTGTTATTTATTATTTTGTTTGTTTGCTGTTGATGTTTTGAGTTTCAGTCTTTTGGGGTTGATGTTTTGGGATTTGATATTCCAAATGTTCATCATTCTGCGTGTATTCCAATTACCCATAGTCACTTAAACTTAATGATCATCCGAAAAAGAAAAACCTGCCAACTGTAAGCAGCCTTTGCAAAATGAAATAACTTATCTAAGTGAATGTCTGATAGTAAATTGTATGCTTATAGCTTGTCAGACAGGAGGATCAGACTCTTAAGGTAAAATGGTAGCTAAGGCTGCTGTCATCTCTCACACTGTGAGGAGTTGGAATGAGGGAAGGTGATTAGAAACCAAAGGTTGTAAATTAAAATTCAAAAGTGGTAAAACAAGATTTATTTTCCCACTTTGAGAGATTTTGAACTTGGGCAGGTGAAAAACTAAAAATTAGAGTTTTTTTTCACTTTCTAACAAAATATTGTATTCTGTATTGTGCTCAGTATTATCCATTATCCCTCACAATACATTTTTGCACAGCTGTGAATGTAATCCTTGATGATTCACATAGCTCTCTTCACACTATCCCTCAAAGGGCTACTTGTCTGTATATAAATAGCCCTATGATGCATCATGAAACTATGCACATAAGATGCTGTCATAAATCACTCAGCTATGCTTGCATTATCTCATGGTGCATTACACAGCTGTCCAAATGTGGCTACACTGCTGTGAAGGTACAGCTGTATGTGAAAGTCCATATGCTATGATTTCACAATACATCATACAGCTATGCATGTAACACAGCAGCGAATCATGAGGATAACAGTTTGATGTTCTACTAAATGTAGAAGTGGCACAATCCAAAAATACTAAGAGGTCCAACCACACACCCCTGACCCCCTAGCAGAAATCCAGGGACTTAGACCCAATAACAGTGCCAAAAACAATGGACCAGTAGCTGCACAAAGATAATCATTGAAATATCCCAAAAATTGGAAGACCCCAATAAGTCCCAGAAATCAGAAAAGGAGAAAAGAAGAGAGGGGGCAAAAATGAAATACCTGCTGAAAAACTAGTGCACCGCTTCAGAGCAGCATATTAAGCAGCCATGAAGCTTGGACATAAAAAAAACAAAACAAAACAGAACTTTTTCTTACATTCGCTAGACAGGTCTTTGCTGTTTAATGTATGCAAAATTAAAAGATAAAGTAAATTAAAAAAAAGAAAAGTGTATGTGTGTGTGTGTGTGTGTGTGTGTGTGTGTGTGTATACACTCGAGAGAGAGATTTACGAGAAACTTAGTATACAGAGTAGCACTGTGGAATGTAACACTTAATATCTGGCATTATTGACTCACTTTACTCCTCAGTGATTTATTAGGAAATCAATGGAGAGAAAAGCACAACTGGGGCAAAATCAGGGACAACAGAATGCGGAGTTGAAGAGTTGGGATCAGCAATGCCTTTCATTTTATGATTTCTTTTTTATTCATTTGAAAATCACTACACAGCCAAGGATGTGTTTACCCTGCAAAGTGTGTGTGTGTGTGTGTGTGTGTGTGTAGACATTAAATGCTCACATACCTTATAGGTTCATAGATTAGTACTAAGCTAACTGCCCTTGCGAGCCATTTTAAGCCTAGCCAATTATCCCTTGGGAGACTCAAACCCTGCACCTTGTGTTTGTAAGGCAAACACCTTAACCATTAGGTCACCCTCCCAACCCTATATTTGGATGTAAAATACTTCCTCCAACAGCAATTATATACACTACAGCAAGTTTGAAACATTAGTAGAGGATCTATTTTACATCAAAAATATATATAAAAATTATATTACAATAAAAATATATGACAATTTAACAAATGGCCCATTTTGCAAGTGCAATAATGCCCCCAAGGGTGTGTCTTACTGTGTAAATAATACCTTTCTAGGGGTGCAGAAGTCCTCTGCCTATGTGAAAGGTCTCAGAACAACCCTGGTCATGAGATATTTATACTGTAACATACACATTCTGTCAGGCATTATTGCTTGTGTGGCTTAGTCCTTTTATTGTCTATAAATTGCACCTTCATTTCTTTTATCTACTTTACTATATTCACCAGTTCTGTTACAGCTTGCTTTTCTTTTAACCTCCATTCCAAATAATTGTTTTTGGTGACCAACAACATTGAATTTGGTGGGGTCTTACTGTGTCTAGACAACATAACTCAGCTCAAAACAGAAAAGTAATTATCTTATTAAAACATTAAAGACAGGTTTCATACTACAATAAGTTATTGCATTCTATACTCATTGTGTTGGATCCACATCTGCTTGGTACAACAAAACTCAAAACATATCAGTTTGTTCACCTCAGGTCTAGTACACAAACACATACCTACCGTACATTCAAGGTAGATAATTTTACAAGTTAATGTGACAAATAAATAAAAAGTATTTTGTTCAGGTGGACACCCCCTATCCTCATATTCTTTATACTTTTTTAACTTTGGGTTGAATACACCTCATCAAAAAAAGTGATCATTGACAGGTAATGAAATACTTCGCTCAGTCTTCTCTGAGCTGCACTGTTCTTATAACTCTATGTGACATAAGCATTAGTAATTTCATATTAGTTAAAAAAAAAACATGAGAAAATTATAACTTGTATCTGCATATTTAAGCATGTGTGACTCAAGCTTGGACGTTAAAAACATTGTTGTCTATTAAAAATTAACATTGATTTTTCATGTAAAACTTCTATTACCTCAGCTCTCTAATAAGCACAAATTAACCACCATTCTGAGCCTCAGAAAAAGTTTTGAATTTTTTTCTGTGAAACTCAAGTGAACAGCCAATCTTAGATTGCTGAAATTTTTGTCTGATGCTCAAGTTGGTGTGCAGTTCAAGCCTGGTCAACACGTCCATTGTACCTCTCTTCCAGTGATGCATATTCAGATGACAATTGCAAATAACACCCTGGCAGCAAAAATGCTAGCTAAAGTTAAAAGACAGCCTTGGAAATTTCTGGCTTCAGGCTGAAAAAAAAAAAAAAAGATTCAAAGTTGGATATTTCAAAAATACTCTCTTGCAAAATTAATTACTTGTAGCAACATAGCCATTCTTGTAAGCAGACAAATCACCTCGGGCCTAGGTTCTGCTTTGAACCATACCATCGAGAGATTAAAGATATTGAACTTAAATGCCTGTTCAGTATATGCATAACTTGAATTAATGAGTTTTGAAATGAAATATCCAATCTTTCACTTCTTATATATGTTATATAACCTGGCACTATGCACTGTATTAGTTTAAAATGTATATTCTGATTTTCTTGATGACTAATATAAGCTGATTTTATTGGCACAATGCATTCAGTTTATTATTATTCATAGTGCTGTTTATTTAGATTTGTAGACAATGACAATCCATTTTAGGATTGTCTTCACTTGACTTCATGATGAGTGATGCTTTTGCAAATGTTTTTATTAACATACTTTGAGTTTTAAGTAAAGCTGCTAGAGTATTGGTGGTATAGTGGTGAGCATAGCTGCCTTCCAAGCAGTTGACCTGCATTTGATTCCTAGCCAATGCAAGAAGTCTCTACATTTAAACACTTGTCTTGATTCTGCTGCAAAGATGTGGTGCAGATTTACTTGGCTAGGCTTGTAAGGGCCCTAGGCCCATTAGCCTAATAACTTCCTATGAAAGTATGATCCTACTGTAAATACGTACTACAGATAATATCACTATCATACAGTATTACCATTTTTAGAATGCACAAATGCTGTAATGCATTGCATTTGGATCCCAATGCCAGTGCTGGATGGAGCCCAGTGGCAGTGCTGGGATGGAGCCCAGTGGCAGTGCTGGGATGGAACCCAGTGCCAGTGTTGGGATGGAGCCCAGTGCCAGTGTGCTTGGGATGATGCAAGTGTTAACACTTACCTGTATGGCTAAACAAGAGAAGCATCATGACATGGTATCCAAACTGGGATTTTCTTCACAAATTAATAATGAAAACACCATTCCTGACAGAAAACCACAAAGATAAGCCAAGTTATATCTGCCAAGCTAAGAGTAAGCTGTTCCACTGCAAACAAATCATTTTACCTGACAAAGTGGTTGTTTAATTGGTTTTAAGACATTTAGCCTTAGAAAGCTTTTTATCAAAATAACGTTATTCCCATTTGAACTGTTTTACTTCTCCAATCCATTTGGCTGGCATACATGGAGGCAAAGGTTTGTGTGATCTAGACTGGCAACCAAGATTAGATAAACAGGCAAAAGAAACCCAAGTAAATACTTTGTTGTATTCAATGTGCAAGGAAATGGAGACAATATACTGTTCCTTTGCATTCCCAGATGGCCAGAGTGTTATATATGAATTAGTGATTAGAACGCTCAGTGAACATTTTGGACCTATTATACATGAAAGGGCATGTTTTAACAGCTATGTACAAGGCAAAGGTAAATGTAATGAAGCTTTTGTAAAGGGTTTGTATGAAATTTCTGAAAGTTATAGGCTTAATGGCAAAAAAAGGTGAACAATCAAAGACAGAACTGCTACTAGCCTGGCTGATGTAGAAGTGTCTCAAAGGTTACCTCTTGAAGTGAATCTAGCTTTAGAAAAGGACATACAAATTGTAGGAGGTAGAATTAAAAAGAAACAAAATGCTACTTTAAATATAGCAAATGATGTGTGTGAAATAGAATGACAAATTTAAAGAGATATAATTCTGGTCAATGAAAGTGAATGCGTGGGAAGCAGTGAGTGTAAGCCTGGAAATCCATGAGGTGGAACCATTAACATACAGATTCAGAGCAATGTGCTACACGCAGTCATACAGAGTCAGAGTAATGTGCTACATGCAACAGAAGTTATAAAAATGTAAAACTCTGGGCCATTTTGCTGTTGTTTATGAGACAAAGCTAACTAAAAGGCTAATTCTGAAAATAAAACCAAAAATAATATTCAAAAAGCATTTTTCATGGGTGTACAATCTACTGTGTCTGATACTGAAGCAAACTGGCAAGTTAAATAAGCTTTATATTCATGGAACTCAAGTGAGGTTCAATGTTTTACAGGCCGATGTTACTGTGATATTTTGTGCTACCTTGCAACATCTGCACTTACAAGAAGGAGAGACAAATTCATAACCCTGCAGGTAAACTCAAATCTGCTAGTAAATTTCTAGTCATGACTTAGCAGAAATTGCACAAATTTGAGTTCTCGATTTACATACTGGATGATTCGTGTATAAATAATCTGCTCACAGACCTGTTGGACTGCAAGATGGGCCTAATTGCTGCATAATAAGATGCCAATGTGGATGTGTTCTGTGAAGTTAGTCTGCTTAATTATGAGTCAATTAAAACCGAATGCTATTCTATATGCCTTGACCACACCCAGGAGGGTGCCACTCCTTTTGTTGTTTAAAGTAGAGGCAGAACTTAAGAAAATGCAGTCTTGACATAATATAAAGTGTAACTGAGCGGAGTGAGTGGTGTACTCTAATCATCCAACTTAATAATGCAGTTATTCAAGAAAGGTTAATTCTATCCTAGAAGACATAGCGCCCAAACTAGTCATCTAGTCACTGGTAAAGTGTTTTCTAAATTAAATGTTTCCAGTGGGTTCTGACAAATATCCCCAGAAGAAAATAACCAAAACCTGATGACCTTTATTACTCCAGTGGGAAGGTTCTGTTTCAAAAGGCTGCTGTTTGCTATAACCTCAGCACCTGACATCTTTCAGCATAAAAGGCATGCATCTGGAGCATTTCTCCCCGGGCCTCCACTGAAAACTGGCTTCATTCCTAGTCAGACTTTCCAGGTAAATAAATGTTAAATAAATAAATAAAAATAAAGAAAATGATCAACTTGCTCAAAGGGTATGATAGTGGCTGTGGTTGTTGTTATGGATGCAATCCTGGTATTTGGTCCATATAAAAGATGCATTATTTGAGGTTAAAGAGAGTGCTCCAGACTGTTCAAAATCTTTTTTAAAGTTACACAAAGACAAATGCTGTTTTGGAAAGGACTGAGCACCAGAACATTGGTCACTGCATAAGTGCAGGCAGAATTTGATCAAATGCTTGCAAGGTCAGAGCAATAGCTGAGTTATTGAATCTATCTCATGTGACTGAATTAAGACAGGCCTTAGGTCCACCTTGCAATGTCACACCTCTGTTGAGCAGAAGCATGTATGGACCATCCAGCATGCAAATCCACATTTCATTTGCTAACTATTCAACTCATTCAAGTCGTCATTAAAAAACATTCCTATATAATACACTGCTATTTCTCCACATCAGGCTAGTACCTCTTATTAACCTGTAATTTCATAACCTATACCACTGCCTATTTTACACTAAATCACTTCCTTTTATCCTAATCCTTCCTCACTTCTCTTCTATCCCTGTTCCCATTCTAATTAATTTCCTCTACCACTTTTCCCATAACACCTATCTTCCAATCTCACTCTTCTTCCAGCAGTTTTTATTAGGACACTTATCCCCCTCACTGCTTTAGGTTACTGTAACCTTTCTATACACTTCCCACCTGCTTCAAATACTGATGATATCCATACCAACATGAGTGTATATATGCATACTCATGATTATTTCTTCTTAATTCATTTTTTATACTTCATTTGTGTATAATGAAATGTTCATGGGACTCTGTTAATTGCATATTAAAAAAGAGAATAAAAAAAGTCTGCATTTATATGAATGATGGGTTTATTTAATACAATGGAGCTTTTCTCTCTGGGCCTCCTCTGAAAAAGGGTTTTTGCCCAGTCAGACTTTCACAGTAAACCAATGTCAATAAATAATTATATTATTACCTTTTTAAAGTGCTAGACCTCTCAACTGTGTTACTCCCATTAGCCGAACTGCTAAAGAAAGATGTTTCCTGTCATGGGAAAATGCCCAAGTCCAAGCTTTCAGAAAAGTAAAAGAGCTGATACAAAACAGCTTCTAGGATAATATGATGTCACCAAGCCAATGACGTCAAATGCTGATGCTAGAAGCTATGGCCTAAGTACAGTATTACTCAAAATGGATGAACAAAATGCTGCATTCTGTTGCCTACTACCCCAGAGTGAAACCCATACTGAACAGAGATACAGTATTTGCAGATGGAGGATAATACTGGATCTAAATTTACTGGCCTACATCCTCTAGCTCTGCATAGGTGGTTCCATTCACCATTATCTTGGCACACTGATGGGAGTTACCTTTAAGACTGTGGATATAACCGAGTAAAGCCTTATGGTTGTTCTTAGCTTGGGAAGCTATTTATCTCATAATTGGTCTCTGGTGGACCTGATTTGTCCCCTGAGTTGCTTGTTCAGACTGATGAGGATTTTTTACCTTTCTGGGCAATGCCCTTCCTATTTTTAGACAGAACTTTCTTTACTTTATTATACATCCCATTTACACTGGGATTCCACTAAGGTGTTTGTTTTTGAAGGTTGTCTTATGTTTATTTCAGGTGGATACAGCTGTTTCTATGAGCTATTTATAAAACTATTTCATACTTCAAGTAGGATTAGGGGATTTTACTCAGAAATGCAAGATTAAGAAATTGTGACTGACAAAAATATAAGCATATTACGAATAAAGTGCAAAATCTAAAGAATCAGTATACAATACTGCAAAATTCTATCTCAAAAAGTAATTTATTTTTGCTTCTGAAAATGGGAAATGCAAACTGTTGGTCCCCTTTCATTACATTATTGGTGGCACCAGTATGTTGTTCATGTAGTTTGGTTTCCTGCATACTAAACAGCTTTAAATCCTATGTGATGGGCTGCTAAACTAAAAAAATCATGTGAAGGGATAAATCAAGCCTAAAAATAGGTACATATCTCCAAAAATATGTACATCATGCAAACAAGTAAATCAAGCCTGAAAACAGGTATATTCTTCCAAAACATTTACACTTAAATGATATGCCTGTAAGTCAGCAACTGTTATCAGATACCGAAAAAAATGTTAGCCTAAAGACAACCAAAGCTGTAACTTGAGAATCTGTAACCTGTAACCAAGAGAGTAGAAAGGTTAACGTAAGCCAGAAGAAATGACTATGAGTTACAAGCGGTTATCAAATAAGTGAGAAGAATGACCAAATCATAGGACACAAAGCATCTCATGCATAAGTATTACACAGAGTGAAATTATGAGAGCATTATGGATTATTGCTGTAAGAAGATGGAATAGAAATACCCTTACCGTAATGTGTTGAAGTGCTGTATCAAATACATAAAGATTATCAACATTTCAAGAACTTGCAAGAAAGAGACAAAACCTTTTTCATCTCACAGGTCATATCTAAAGGTATGGCATGCAGGTGCAAGGATGTAACTGTTCTGCTGTACTCAGCACTCATCATGCTGATCACTGAATGTAATACCTCTTTTGGTAAGTACCTGTCTAATATGTCTTCTCTGGAATGACCACAATGTTTTCTCACTAAAAAAAAGGTTAAGGGCCTAAAGAAAAAAAAAAAAAAAAAAAAAAAAAAAACTATACTGGCAGGGTCAAAGCCCTCACTCTTTCTGCTCAGTATATGCCTTATGTATAGAACCTCAACCGACCCAATTCTGTCAAACCATTATACATTTGCAAGTCCAATGCTGCCATAAAAACACATTCACTAAGGCTCCAAATCTTTATTGCAAAATCAATACAACATGCTGGAGGTCTGTGGAGGGATGAGTATATATAACAAAGAATACCACTCCTATAGAACAGTCTTCCAGTCTAAATAAAAGCAGAAAGCAATCTACTACTCTTACTCTGTTCAAATGTAATTTGGATACGTGGTTGGGTAAGTGCTAATTCTCCCTCAGTTTGGCACCATTTGCCCTCATGGGGACGGTAAAGTTGTAACTACCCTATGGGCTAAGAATTCTTAAGATCCTCAAAAATCAATAGCCTAGTAAGAACTTATGAACTTATAAACATCAACCAAGGCATTGCAAAGCTTATAACAAAGTGTTAATTATATTTTGTATATAATCTAACTTGAGAGACAGAGACATTAATTGCACTGCACTTATAACAAAGTCCTTGGCAAAAGACAGCTGCGACTTTGAAGGGAAAAGTTACCTCACATAGACTATTACTCTTGTGACATAAAGATAACCCATATACCACAACTAGCCAACATGTAACAGCCATTTTTGCCTCAGTGCTTATTATGCACTGCATGCTTATGAGGGAAAAACTGAAAGACAGTTATGAAGGTTGTATAAACATTATAGGAAGAGAAGATTAAAATTATGCTCTTAGCAAATCATAGTAGGTGTTATGTAAATTTTAGATAATTCAGATTTTCTGTCCAGGAATAGGTCCCTTATTTATTTAGGGGCCCTGGGAAAACAAATTAATTTTTGTGACAGCTCAAATTGAATGCAGGCAATAAACCGGGTTTAAATTATCAAATTTCAATTGTTTTTTTGTGACAGCTCAAATTGAATGTAGGCAATAAACCAGGTTTAAATTACAAAATGTCAATTGTTAACATATTGATAATTTATACAAGACTATAAATTTAATAACATAAATTTATTCAGTGAAGTAGTTTATGGCACATATCTATATATGCACAATTTGAACAAATCTCACATTTTGTTTTTAAAGATGTTGTTTATGGCAATGTTTCTTAAAGGATTTTTAAATGTTTAATTTTAGAGTCATGTGAATGTATAATTATTTATGTAAATGGGATGGTACGGAAGTTGTTCTGAGGAAGTCTGTAAATGTTAACCGACAAATTTACTTAACAGTATTAAAAACTATTTGCAGTACAGGTGGCATTTGACACCAAAAGAAAAATCAGCTGTAAACAGCCAAAGAATACCTGTAACAAATTGCACCCTGAACTTAAAGCAACTAAAACTGCCTTCTGTATTGCATGGCTAAGTAGACAAAATTCAAAATAATACCAAGCAAGTAACAATTATAAACCGTCAAGTTTTCAAACTGTTTTGCTTTGACTACTTAGATTTCTGAGCTGTATTGTCTCCAGCCTGGCCAGGGTTTTAGTAGCAGGTCCCAAGAAGAAGTGATGCATTAGTCTGGTTTCTACTGTGGGCACAGGCTTATTACTGAAATGGGAGTTCCTGGTAGGTTGGCAGGATGAATGGGTTTCTTCCACCTTCAACATGCTGATGTCCTTTTCCACAGACTGTGTGTTAAACTTATAATCAGTAGGCATTGAGAACACTAGCCTAGCCACTTCTTACATGTTAACTTCTCAGGGTAACTAATTTCTTTTCAGAACGCATCACCACTAAATTCGATCTTAGAGCTTGGTCTTGTTGCATGGGAAAGTGGTGGACTGGGGCAAGTAACGTTTGCAGCGATGAGCTGGATTTGTAGAAATTTGGCAGATCCGCCATCAGTAGATGTTGCTACAAAAAAGACAGCACCGCTTCTCAAACTAAGTTATTCTTGACTCTTTAAAGGTTTTGACCAAGGTGTACGTGTACACAAAATAAGTTGGGATATTCTTCTGATAGAATAGTTTACATATACAGGCAAATTCCTGACTTCTCTCAAAGACTATGTGAGAAAAATCCTGTACTAGTATAACCTTCTGGCCCAACAATAAAAACATTCTCTCTTTGGCTCTTTCAAGCAGTAGTTCTTTAGCTGTCTAATTTAAGAGGCAGAAAATAATACGGCGCAATGAGCTAGATGCAGGAAGTACAGCTCTTTATGTTCTAGGAATCTTCAAAGGTAAGAAACAGCCTCTACACCAAAGTTAGAGCAGTAGGTTATTAAAAGCCTTTTGCAATAAAGCGGCATTCTGACACCAAAAGAAAAACTGAATACAACCTCCTAAAAATACCTATAAGAAAGAATAGAGTACTCTCTACTCTCTGTGTCCTCAGTCTAAGACAACTAACATGTCCTGCTATATTGTTTGGGTAAGTCTAATAAAAAAGTAAGATTTGGACTACTTGATGCCATGTTTCCTGCTAGCTCTACCCCAATAGGATGTTATTAGTGAACATCAACAAGCTTTATTAATAAGAAATTACAGTCGATAATGTTAGATGACAGCAAACTAAAGGCTGACCTACAATAATAACAGTTATTGCTGGTTATCTAACTATCTAACAATACATAATTAGTTGGCATTTTTTTGCTTATACCCCATTAAAGTGAAGAGCGGGAACTATAAAGCCACTGTAAACCTGGCATAAGGGAACTGAGTGTGTTACAATATTAGGATGTTAAGTAAATCAGTTAGACATTTACATAATAGTGCAGACTAACCATTTTGTCATGATACCTAATCATGACAGTGGTCACATGAACAAATATGCTTAAAACTATTGAAGCTGAAATGAGAGAATTTTATGCCATTTTCATAGGTTAAGTAGAAATGGCACAATAGTATTCTTTGGTGTCTAGTAACTTAACACTGTGTAATGTTTATCTGCTAAGATTTGTCCAAACAAAGCCATCTCTCCAAAAAGACTTGTGCTAAATTCCTTTAACCTTATACCGTCAGTATTCTGGGAGGGTACTGTGATATTTCTAACAAAAAATTACTTATCTATATTCATTTTATTTTTATAAAATGTACCTGGCTTGTCCATATTTATTATGTGATCAAAAGTTCTTAAGTAAATACCAGCTGTTTTGATTTTTCAATACACTCTTCAGCATGTTTATACAAGTCTAGCCTGACAATTAAAAGGACCCCCCTGAATCTACTGGTAAATCTATACTTAGTTTCCCCTTATGTCATTATCATTATTGTGTAACTAATTGTGTACCCTGTGATTATTAATAGCTGTTCATTCACCTGCACTATACTGTTCACAGAACTTTGACCTCTAAAAGTAGCAAGTAGATTATCTATGTAGAATTACAACAATGTCTGCATTTTAGTACTAATATGTAAAACTCCAGAGCAATGTTGACTTGTTTTGAAGACAGGCTGAAATAATGGAAAGAAAGCACCCCCCCCCCCATGCACCATCCATCCAGTCTCATAATCTGTATCTCTATTGAGTTTAAAACATTAATACTGAAAAAGAGAGTATGTATTAAAAAGAGAGTATGTATGAAAATAAAGGTATTCAATTCAATGGAATCTGGCTGTGACAACAAAGACAACTGGCTGCAGGGCATTTAATACAAAGTATGACAAGCAAACTCACTGAAATACATAGTGGCCACAGTATTTCTTCTTGTGGAAGAGCAGAAGGGCACCCACATTATATCCAAGTGCTGACATGCAATGTCAAGAAAAGTGATTGCCATGGTAATGTCAGTCATGTGATAGGAGAGGAAGAAGCGAAGTTGCAGCAGGGGGACTTTACAATGAGTAGACAGAGTCAGCAAATGAGTTATACAAACATTACACAAACCTTTGCTACCTAGCCTTTAGTAGTGTGCTAGAGCCTTGAGAAACTCCATGCTCATGCTACAGTCTAGCCTGTATACAACAACATCTTTTAGACGATGCTGTCTAGCTTACACACCCATCTTTGAAGGGAAAAGGGGTGCCTCACAGCATACCTCTCAACTGTCCAGATTTTTGCAGAATGTCCAGATTTTTGACCCATACTTTTGGTCTGTTCCCCATAAAATTTGTGATTGTCTGGCAAATCACTGGGATGACCTGAGGACTGAAGTCACTAAATGATGACATACATATGAGTTTCAGACTTTAAATCCTTCAGAAAATGCATGGTAAAACAAACCCTGTTTTCCTAGCAGCTTTTTAAGTTTATAAGAGCAATATTTAAAATATGTCCTTTTTTGAGGCTTTGTCACCCCATTTTGTCAAGCTTTGCCCATATTTCTTGCACTAAGGTTGAGAAGTGATCTTTTGTTAGATTCTTTGCCTAGTGCAGGGCACAGCTGTTCAACCAGGAAAGTGTGTAGCTGTACGCAGCAGTAGTTCATAGTGATTGTACCATGTCACCACACAATTTTTGGAATGGGCCATTCAGCTCTGGGGCAGTACAGAACAACAAAGGGTAGAATAACAATCGCTTTACTTTACCAGTCCTAAAAAAGAAATTATCCACTCACCATAACTTACATCTGTGTTGCCATTTTCATTCCTCCTCAGCAAATGTTTTTGGATCCAACCTTTGGATCTGACTTGGCTGTTTTTACAGCTCGTGACCACTAGAACTCTCAAACTCTTCACTTACCCATAACGCACTAGCCCCTAAATTACCTCATATCTTGTTTGCTGGCTTATAGTTTAAGATGAAAAATTTGCACATTGACAAGAAGAACCAATACCTGGAGCTTAAGCAAAGGAACATTGGTCCTTTATAACCTTCTTGTTCGTCCAGGATTTAATAGCTAAAGAGGTAAGGGTTAGTGGGATGGAGTTGAGGAAGAATGAAAATGGACAACACAGATGGAACATTATGGTGAGTACATAAATTCTTAATCTGATGTTGCCAATTTTCATTAATTCCTCAACAGTTGGGACAGAGTTCCCAGCTAGCTGAATTCCCAGGAAGACTCTAAGGAAGGATATTCCTGAGTACTGTTTATAATGCATAATAACAGTATGAGGATTAGCCCAAGTTGCAGCCGCACAGATATCATTCATGGAAAGCCTGGATAAAAATACTGATGCTGCTGCCATGGATCTGGTTGAATGGGTTCTCAAAGGTTTTGGCAAAGACAAGCCAAATTTGTTATAAACAAAGGAAATGCAATCAGTTAGCTATTTGGGCAATGCTACTTTTGCAACTGGCTTGCCTAATTTCAATTCCACAAAAGAAACAAACAATTGATCTGTTTTTCTGAAATTCTTTGTTCTTCGGAAATAGAAACGTAACTGTCTGTGAAGTCCAACAAATGTAACATGCATTCACTTTTATTTGTGAAATAAGGAAAGAAAACTGGAAGCTTAATGGACTGAATGATGTTGGATTTTGACACCACCTTAGGAAGAAAGAAAAGATTGGTTCATAGTGCTACTCTAGCTTGATAGAATATTAAATAAGGAGGCATAGAAGCCAAGGCTTGAAGTTCACAAAGTCATTGAACAGATGTTATAGTTACCAAGAAGATAGTTTTCCAGGTTAGGAACTTTAGTTCATGTTTTGCTGCTGGTTCAAAGGGAGATTGAGTAAAAGTTTGCAGTACTAAAGTTAAATCCCATGGTGGAGCTGGATCTTTAAAAGATGGTCTCAGAAGAAGGGTACCCCTTATAAAGGCCTTACAAAGTTTGAGGAAGCTAAGGTAGAATTGTCAATTCCGATATGAAAATTTGAAATGGCAGGTAGTTGAACTTTAACAGTTGATGAACTAGCCCCTTCATTAAAGACAGAAGTTAAGAACTCAAGAACATTATGTATTGGTGCTGAGAAAAGGTAAATGTCTTTTTGCTGCGCCAAAAAACAAATCCTTTCCATTTACTTCTGTAAATCTTTCTAGCGGAAGCTTTATAGGAATATATGACAGACAGGGTAGGAGAGTCTAGATTGCCTGGCTATCAGTGGAAGTGAAGAAAGCATGCAGTCAAGTTTACGCCTGAAATGTCAGAGTGAATTATGTCTATTGTGTGAGACAGGCCTGGAACTGGATCCAGAAACCATGGTGGGTGAACTAGATGAGGTCAAAGAAAGGGGAAGCAAATCTGATGAGGCCAATAAGGGGCAATGAGGATAACTTTGCTCTTCAATCAGATGCTTTTTTGGAGAACTTTGGGGATTAAGGTGGTTGGGGGATATGCATAGAGGAGGCTGGAAGACCAGTTGTGGAGGAGAGAGTCTCCCTGTGATTCCCTCGGTGGGGGATCAGTGCAAAGAACCTGCTGCAGCTATTGTTGAGAGAAGAAGCAAAGAGGTTGCAGCAAGGTTGGCTTCAATGATGGAATATCTTTTCTGCATCTCTCATGTTGAGAGATCACTCATGAGGTAAAAAATGGACCTGCTCAACTTGTCTGTTAAAATGCTGGATTTCCTGGAATGTGCATTGTTATCAGAAATCAATTGGATGAGATCGTCCATTGCCACATTCTCAGAGCTTTTCAACACAAGGGGTAAGATCTGGTCCCTCCTTGTTTGTTGATGTACCATGCCACTGACATATTGTCCGTCTGAAATGCAGTAGTTCCAGAAGTGAGAGAGTCTTGAAATGCTTGCAATGCTAGGAGAACTGCTCTCATTTCCAGGACATTGATATGCATGTTGGCCTCTTTGGGGGACCATGTGCCTTGGACTGTCTTTCCCAAGAAGTTCTCCCCACCCTATCTGGGAAGCATCTGTTGTCACTATGGCTTTGGGCTGGGGGTGAATAAAGGGATGACCTTGTACTATCTGATCTGAATGCATCCACTACAATAGGTCATTTTTCAGGCCTTGAGTTATTCTGATTTGGGTACATAGGTTGGTCTAGAATAGATCACTGAGTTGTGAGGGTCCATTGAAGAATTTTCACATGATATCTTGCAATTGGAACTATTGTAGCTGATATTGATCCCAAGGCTTGCAGAATCAATTGAGCTGATAAGAGAAGAATTCTGAATTATCTTTTTAAAATGAAACTGAATAGTTTGAACTCTTGGTAAAGAAAAGGAAGCTTTTATTGATACTGTACTGAACTCTGGTGTCTGAGTTGGTTTTAGCTGAGATTTGTCGTGACTGATGGTAATCCCTAGATGAGAGTAAATTTGGAGTACACAGTCTCAAGCTTTTATCAGAAGATTCCTGGTCATAACGATTATGAGCCAGTCATCCAAATACAGAAATGCCAGCAATCCCTGCAGTCTCAAATGAGCTGCTACTACTTCCATGCATTTGGTGAACACCCTGGGGGCTGTGATGAGGCCAAAAGGCAGAGCTCTGAACTGGTAATGACTGGTTCACAGCCAGAAGCGTAGGTATTTTCTGGATCACCTCTTCATTTTTATGTGATAGTATGCATCCTGAAATCCAGAAAATCTGTTGAGTACATCCAGTTGTCCTTGTGCAGAAAAGGCAAAATGGACTGAACTGTAACTATCCAGAACTTTCTATACTGAGCCAATTTGTTCAGATTGCTGAGATCCAAAATTGGTCTCCAGTCCTCTGTTTTCTTTGGCACTAAACAGAATTTTGAGTAAGGTCTGGATTCTATCTGGTTTGGGGGGACCTCTTGGGTGACTCTTTTTTTCTTGCAGATTTTTTATTTCTAGAGCTGCTGCTTTTCTCTGATGTAGTGGGACACTGGGAATTTTGTTTACTGTTAAGGGAGGGGGAAGGAAAAAGGGAATTATATAACCTCTGGAAATAATCCTCTGCACCCATGTATCTTTTGTAATGTCTAGTCAGGCTCTCTTGTGCATGGATAGATTACCTCTAACTGCTTCAAGAGGTGGACAATCAGACCTCCTTTCAGGAGCACTGATAGAGCCTGTCAGAAAGTGAATCTCCGGACCCCTGGTTTTGAAGGCCTCCTCTGCTGCACGGGTGGCATTTTATATTTCAGTTCCCCCCTTGCCCCTGATCCATGTGGATCTGAGAAAGGACCCTGGGACTTTCTGAGCCATGTCTTTCAACCACCTCATTGATTCCTAGAGAAGATTCTTTGAGGGGTCAAAAAACATACACCTACTGCAGAGAGGGTCTTTCCCTCTTTTTTACAGCTGGAGAGTGTGTCTGTCACCTTATGGCCAAACAATGAACTGCCATCAAAAGGTGCATTGATGAAAGAGGACTTGAAGAGTTTCGCAAAATCACAAAAGTGTATCCAGGTATGCCACTTAATGGAAATGTCTAAACTTGCCACCCCTGAGGTACCTTCAGATGCATGAGAAATGAACCTCATGGACGAATTCATGATCAGCTGTAGGGTGGCCCTCTGTGAGGCAACAGAGCTTTGTGCCTCAGAAGTACTGCTCCCAGTGAAGGATTTGGAAAGTTCCTTAATCAAGTTCCTCTGCAACCTGGTGAAATATACCAGATAATTCAGCAACCTGGGTGCAAAATTTGCTAAACCATATACATGCTTCCCAAACCTGTCCAACACCCTGGATCCTCTGTTAGGGGGATGGACAAATGAACTCTGTTCTGCAGGTTTTTTCACTACTGCAGCCATGAATATGGCCTCTACTAGTACTGCCTTGCTCCAAAACTCTCTTCTTGTGGTGGTGCCAGAATCCTGTTTGGTCTCTTGGTATTCTGCTCACCAGTATCAAGTTCCTTCCATACCAGCCTAGAGATCAAATTAATGAGCTCATCAGTGGGTAGAATCACCCAGGGGGTAGATGAGCCAGACCCAAAGGCTTCTAGGAATATTAATTCCACTTGGGAAGGGTTAACAGTGGACCAACCATCCCTTTGTTTGAGGATCTCTAGAATGTCTCCCAAAGAGACGTCATCAGATGGTGATCTTGTGGATCCTTCCCCTAAATCGAAATTGGTATCTTCTGTGACCAACTTTTGAGGAGAGGCTAAGTGCCTCCTCTTTCACTTTCTCTTCCTAGGGACTTCTTTTTTCAGATGTTCTGGAGAAGTATCAGTAGAAATAAGAATACACTGCTGGGTAGCCTGGTGACTTTGGACTAGCTGCCCTGTGGAGTAGAATGAAGAGGCTCAAGGCACGGAGACGTATGGGATTCATAAGGGAGATCCAAGGGGTGGTTGACCATCCATCCTCCAGAAGCAGCGAACACTCTCTCTACTACCTCAAAGCAGACAGCTCCGGGGAGAAGGAGGCTGATGGAGCCAAGAAGACATGCTTCTGGACCATTGTCTATCTCTGACATGAAGACAGTCTACCCTAGGCAGAAGTCTGAGCTGGGCTGTCCATTGCTGAGGCTTCAAGATGCAGAGATGGCTCTGACAAATTTGGAGTCAACTCTTAACAGGTCAGATCTGACAACAGCACTTCGGTTCTGAGAGTTGTCCAGCTCTGGTGTGCTCTGAACTGGTGCATTCAAAGAATGTATCGGAGCCAAAGATACTATAATCTTTGGATCCGACACAGAGGGTCCCAGAAGGCTCGAATCTAAGGGCCCTGAAACCACTAGTCAGACTGAAGAAGGAGCCAAGATGGATGGTGTAGTACTTAACTCATTCACTCCAACAGAGCTTAGGAAATTTGCACTGTAACCTCCAATGGACGGAGCCTAAGTCTTTTGACAGAATCAAATTATGTCCTCACATTACAAACAAATGTTCATATCTTTAGAACTATAGGGGTTATGAAAGAAGTATAAATGGCAAACCCTTCAGCACAAACTATTTTTATAGTTATAGTATTCTTTAGGTTCTAGGTCTCAAACCAAATTTTATAAGTCACAGTAAACAATAATTATCATATCTGCAATATTCTGTAAATAACTTACAATATCTCAGCAACCACCCAAGCTCTACACCTACTGTCAACAACATTTTACTCATTTAGTTGAGAGCTTTCATATGAGGCTAAGGAGTTCTGCCTGTGTTACTTGGCTGTTGAGATATTTAAAAAATGTGAAAATTATATCTATATAAATTAATATCATAAAAACAACAGTTAATATTTATTTACCTGCACTAGGCAGAGGTCAAATATTAATGAAGTTGAGTTTGTCACTGTGTAAGCTTAAGATGAAATATTTTTAAAACCTTGTACTTAGCATAGTTTTGGAATTATTGATGCAAATATGAACAACCAATATTTGACACCTAGAGGCATGAGTAGAAGTTAACTACAGATGCACCTGGAGGCATCATTCGGATGTAATGAGTTAAGAAGGCTTCCTAACCCAAAGAGATAGGAACCTGGAGAACTCCCATCTGAATCCGTGCCAAGAGGAATTTTCTCATCATCCACTCCATGTCAACTTCTGTCAGGCTCCTGGAAGAATGAGAGGATGAGGCTATTGACGGGGACCTGGATCGTCAGCATCTCTCCAAGAACTGGATGGCACTCTGGAAGGTACAGGATCCAAAGATGATGTATACTCTGTTCGGTGTAAGTGCTTTGAATCTGATGCTATTGGATCTGGGGAAGCTGATCAGACATTCAATGTCTACTTATCCAAAGATTTACACTTCAGATCTGACTTTTTAGTTTTTGAGCTGGCTCCATTGTTGGATCCAAGGATGAGGTAGAAGATTCAGAGGGATTCAACAGCCTTTTCCTGTGCTCTTTCTTATCCTGTTTAGGGGGTTGAGTGCTGGATAGTGACTCAGGAAACATCATAGGAAGCAAACATATTAGAATTAACTTGATGTGAAGTTGTTCTATCTCGCAGTTCATTCTTAACTGATGGGTTTGGAGCCGATCCCTCGGCTCCAAGTCAGCCAATTCCAAAGCTCGAGGTCTTCAAATAGCTAGAGGCCAAGTCTCTATCCCATGATGCACCTAGAGTTACCTCAGATCTAGTTTGCCGCTGCAACAGATCAGAGGTTCTGCATTAGCTCGGGCCAATAAAACTTCTTTTTCATATATTCCTTACTTATATTGATATTTAGGTAGTTGGCCGCGGTGGTGCTGAGGTAGCGTAGTTGCCTCACAGCAAGAGGTTCTCCCGTTCGATTCTCAGCTGGAGCTCCTTCTGTGTGGAGTCTGCATTCCCACCCTGTGGTCGAGTGGCCTTCGAAAGGCATGCGTGAATAGGTGTCGAGCTGGCACCTCGGCACCGTAAAAAACAATAAAAATCTACTGCCAATCATTAGCGGACCGGAGTTCCGCTGTGGCGACCCTTAACCAGGAAAAGCTGAAAGAAGAACAACAATATAAAGCTCTTTTAGCTTATTGGTGTGTTTACCTATATTGTATTTCCTTCCCTTAGTGTGCTTTAAATTTCTAGTTGGCCTCTTGTTTTAGGCCTAGTTTAAAGATTTTCTGATTACTAGAGTATGTTTAGTCAGTGACCATCTGTCACAACTTATACAAAATAGTTAGATAACTGTATAGTCAGTTTAATATCTAGATAGTTATTTGCTGCGTGGGTGTGAATTAGCCTTAAACTTCTAAAGGGCTTTGGTTTGATAATTACTGTGAAGGATTTTGCAGTGGACAGTATTTTCTGTCCGATATACTTATTGTTTAGAGTGTATTTAAAAACTTAGATAAGGCTTAGTGTGTTTTGTATAGCAGCTATCCCTTTTTTCATTGTATAGTCTGCTTATCTTTAATATTGTGTGCTTTAGACAGAATTCATTTTCTGTTACTTTAATATTTAGATTATTATTAGTCTGTGTGTGTGTGGCTTAGCCTGAATTTCTAAAGGGCTTTTATTTGATAATTACTGTTAAAGATTTTTTTGTAGTTGACTGTAATTTTCTGTCTTATATAATAATGGCTGACCAAGATAAGCATCCCAAGTCAGGCTTTAAAATGTGCCCTAAATGTGGCCAAAAGATGTCTGTAACTGACAGCCATGTCAATTGTGCGTACTGTCTAGGAGCCCTGGATTTACAGGATAGCTGCTCCATATGCCATTCCTTCTCCTCCAGAGTCCTACAGGAAAGAAAAAGAAATTAATAGACAGAGGTTTGTTGAAACCCTCCTTCCAAGAAGTTTTGAGCGACCAAGATGGATCCAGCAAGTCCTCAAAGTCTTCTAAGATGTCTGAGACAAAAAAATCAAAGAAATCTTCAACTTCGGCTCCACAGACTTTGGAACAGACAGTCTTTTCTTTTTGGAGCCGGTCCCCAGTCTTGGAACCAAAATTCCTAAGAGTCCGTTATTACAATTGGTACCAACTTCGGTCCATTCATCTCAGTCCTCTATTAGCCTTTCTGATCTGGATGTGGATCATGTGGTGCAGAAGCTGTTACAGGCACCGGCCGGGTCCTCTATTAGCCTTTCTGATCTGGATGTGGATCGTGTGGTGCAGAAGCTGCTACAGGCACCGGCCTTTGCAAAAATTTTATCGGCTCCAACCCAAATGGTTTTGGAGCCGAAGACTCTTACACCAGCTAAAACTGTTCCTCCTCTGAGCCATACTGGTCCTTCAGAGCTGGAGGAGTCGGACTTGTTGATTGTGGAACCCTGGGAGCTGACGCGTGCTCCAGTGTCTTCGACTCTGGTCACTCTGACATCCTCGGTGCCAATTGAGGACTCTAGGAGCCGACAGTCTCTAGTTGGGTCCAGGCAGGATAGTTGGACCAACTTGTCGGTTCCGACTCTGCCTCTCGGGGCTTCAGCTTGGATGAGCTCAGCTCCTACCTCTGGCTTGGAGCCCACTGTCCCAATGCCGGGGTATCAATGGTTTCCACAGATCTGTCAGTTCCCTCACATCGGAGCAGAGGTGCTTTTGATGCCATGAGGAGAGTTATGTCTCCTAAGACATCCTCAACCTCAGATCTGGCTTGCTCCTCCCCCAAAGTGCCTGTGTCTGCTTCTGCTTCACAGATCCTGACTAAGCATAGAGACCCAGAGCCTCAGGAAGCCCCATTGGGTGGTCTTAGCTCTTCTGAGACCTTACCAGAAGCTTCCACTGATGAGGATCCCAGGAAGAGAGTTTGTAAGAGGAAACATCTAAGCTCCCCTCAGGAGTCTCTGACATCTGATACTGACTTGGATAAGTCAGAAGGGTCCACATGGTCCCCCTCTGAAGATATCTCATTTGCTGAGATAATTGAAATCCTTAGGCAGAGGGGTGACTGGCAGTCCAAAAACCCTACTGAGGACAAGTCAGTTCTCCTGAAGGCTTTTGGGTTTCAGCCCTCCCCCTCTTGGGTGTCTCTGCCCTTCAATGAGCTTATGCAGCTGGTCTCACAAAGGGTGTGGGAGTCTCCGGATACTATGGAGCCTGTCCTTAGGAGGCCTAATAAGTTTATATCTGCTTCCCAGGATAAATCTTTCTTGTCAAAAGGTGTGCCAGTTGATGCCATAGTGGTGGCGGCAGCCACCAAAAAGGAAATGTCTGAAATGTCCTCATCTATCCATCCTCCTAACAGAGACTCCAGGATCATGGATAGATATGGGAAGCGCATGTTTATTTCAGCGACTTTTGCACTCCGTTTGCTTAACTATTTAACCCATTTTACTAGACTACAAAGAGATCTCCTTAAAGAGCTGGGAGATACTCTTCAGGGTACAGTAGCTGCAGGAGCTTCAGACAAAGTTCCCTCCCAGCTTGCTACTCTCATCTCCATAGTGAACTCATCCATGCATCTTATTTCATATGCAACTGATGGAATGAGTAGGGCAGCGGGGTACAGAAGTTGCTCTTAGAAGACACTCCTGGATGCACTTGTGTTCCTTCACAGAGCCCTTCAAGTTATCCTTTGTGAATACTCCCTTTGATGGCTCGTCCCTTTTCAGGCCCAAAGTTAAGGAAAATTTGACCAGGTTTGAGCAAGAGGGAAAGACTCTGTCTGCCGTCGGAGTCCGTTTTTCCACCCCTACCAGACCCTACCCCAAGGGTCAAAAGGGAGGAAAGATGTGGTTCCATAAAGCCCAAGGAGCCTTCCAGGACACACGTGGTCAACCCCCCCTCCAGGGGCAGAGGAGGGGGCAATAATGGAAGATGCCACCCTCATGGCAGAGGGGGTCCACAAAACCAGGGTGACAGAGATCACTTCTTTGGGAAGCCCTACCAGTGCTCCTGAAAGAAGGCCCGACTGTCCTGCTCTGGAGGCAGTCGGGGGTTGCTTATCTTTGTACCCAAATGCCTGGCTCAAAATAACAAAGGACAGTTGGGTACAAAGTATCATTTCCAGAGGATACTTCATCCCATTCGCCACACCCCCTCCAATGACAAGAAAAATCCCGGGCATTCCACCCAGTTACAGGGAACAAGCAACAGTAGAGGTCAAAACATTGCTAAGAAAAAGAGTCATCCAACCAGTCCCAGCAGACCATCAAAATTCTTTTTAGTTCCAAAAAAGACAGGGGACTGGAGACCCATATTGGACCTTAGCAGACTGAACAAATCTGTAAAGAAAAAGACATTCCGGATGGTCACACTTCAGTCAATACTTCCCTTCTTAGGGAAAGACAATTGGATGTGCTCGATAGATATCAAGGATCCGTACTACCATATAAAAATGGCTAGGCCATCCAGGGATCATCTGCGCTTCCGTCTGGGAGCCAATCATTACCAATTTTGTGCCCTGCCGTTTGGCCTCACTACAGCCCCCAGAGTGTTCACCAAATGCATGGCAGTGGTCACAGTTCACCTGAGGCGTTTAGGATTCCAGGTGTTTCTGTACCTAGAAGATTGGCTCCTTACCGCCACTACCAGGCATCAACTCATTCAGGCCAGGGAGTCCACTCTGTCACTCTGCAATCAGCTGGGCATTACAATAAACTCAGAAAAATCTGCCTTGTCGCCATTGCAACATTTTGTCTTTATCGGAGCAGAACTGGACACCACCACGCTAAAACTTCCAGTAGAAAGAGCCTTTCTTCTCTGTCAGAATGTCTGCATTCTAATATCCAAAGACAAAGCATCAGCATCAGAAGTTCTGAAATTGTTAGGCATGATGACAGCAGCATTTCTAGCCATACCACTAGGTCGTATGCACATGCAGATACTACAATGTCTGTTGTTCACTCAATGGTCTTACCAAGAGCTCCCCATGACTCACATGATAACGATCACAAATTCCTGAAAAAAGAATCTTCAGTGGTAGTTGACCTCACTTCATGTAATGATAGGACATCCATTTGTGCTACCCCCTCCAGCAGCCACAGTGACCACGGATGCTTCCCTGATAGGGTGGGGGGCATTTTCAGGGAAAGACAACCCAAGGCACATGGACTGATCAAGAGACACATCTGCATATCAATCTCCTAGAGATGAGAGCAGTACTTTTCGCGTTGCAGTACTTCCAAGACTCTCTTCCTCTGGGTACGATTGTGATTCAGATGGACAACATGTCAGTAGTCTGGTATTTGAACAAACAAGGAGGAACCAGATTATACCCCCTTTGTCACGAGGCCCCCAGAGTATGGCAGTGGCTATTTCTACCCAGCGCTTTCTGTTAGCAATGCACATCCTGGGGAAATACAACATGATAGCAGACAAGTTGAGCAGAGCAATTTTGTTACCCCACAAGTGGTCCCTCAAAACGGAAATAGCGGACAGGATATTCCGCAGATGGAGCCAGCCTTGCTGTGACCTTTTTGCCAGTCACTTCAACACCAAATGAAGAAGCTACTTCACCCTGATTCTCCCTCTGGGAGAAGCCCCAAGGGATGCACTCGCTCACAATTGGCCCCCGGATCTCCTTTACACATTCCCAACAATCCCGTTGATACCCAAGGTATTACAGAAAGCCAAAGCCCTTGGAAGGACCATCATTCTAATAACTCCCTAATGGCCTTGTCAGATTTGGTTCCCCTTCCTTCAATTTCATCTTTTGGAGGACCCCTGGATTCTGGACCCAGTTCCAAACCTTCTGACACACTCGTCGGGGGAACTTCATCCCTCTCTGCAGTCCCTGAAGCTGACAGCTTCGCTGCTCCAATTCCCATCATAGCTAGGTTCCATAACCTTTCCAATAAGATGAAGCAAATTCTCCTTTCCTCTCATAAATCCTCTATGAGGAAGCTGTACCTCAGCAAATGGAAAAACATTTCTATATGGGCCTCTAAAAACAATATCAATCCTTACCAAGCCCCTACGGCCTCTATTCTAGAATTCTTAACCATGATATTCAGTAAAGGAGCTGCAGCAGCAACAGTCTATGTTCAACTTGCTGCCATTTCTAACTTTCATCTGGGATGTGAAGGATTGAATATTATGTCACACAAATTATCCAAAGCCTTTCTCAAAGGGACCTTTCATATTAGACCACATGTGAAATCTTCCTATTCTCCATGTAATCTAAATTTTATGCTTTCCCACATAATTCTTCGGCCATTTGAACCAGCTTCCTCATGTGACCTCAAATTTTTGTCATGGAAAACCATCTTTTTAGTGGCTATTAATTCTGCCCGCAGAGTGTCAGAGCTTCAAGCCTTATCCATCAAGCCTCCTTATTTGATATTCCATGCTAACAGAGTCTCACTTCGAATAAACCCCTCTTTCTTACCCAAAGTTTGCACTGAAACTAATCTCAACCAAATTATTGATTTGCCAATTTTCTTCCCCAACCATTCAAACAATTTAGAGTACATGCAGCACAAACTTGATATTCACAGACAGCTCAGGTTTTATTTGGATAGAACAAAAGATTTCAGGAAATCAGACTAGATTTTTGTTTCATTTTCAGA